>NW_027254586.1:5000-52500 GCF_044704955.1 Pristiophorus japonicus
GAATTATAGACCGGTCAGCCTGACCTCAGTAGTGGGTAAAATGATGGAATCAATTATTAAGGATGTCATAGCAGCGCATTTGGAAAATGGTGACATGATAGGTCCAAGTCAGCATGGATTTGTAAAAGGGAGATCATGCTTGACAAATCTTCTGGAATTTTTTGAGGATGTTTCCAATAAAGTGGACAAAGGAGTACCAGTTGATGTGGTATATTTGGACTTTCAGAAGGCTTTTGACAAGGTCCCACACAGGAGATTAATGTGCAAAGTTAAAGCACATGGGATTGGGGGTAGTGTGCTGACGTGGATTGAGAACTGGTTGTCAGACAGGAAGCAAAGAGTAGGAGTAAATGGGTACTTTTCGGAATGGCAGGCAGTGACTAGTGGGGTACCGCAGGGTTCTGTGCTGGGGCCCCAGCTGTTTACATTGTACATTAATGATTTAGACGAAGGGATTAAATGTAGTATCTCCAAATTTGCGGATGACACTAAGTTGGGTGGCAGTGTGAGCTGCGAGGAGGATGCTATGAGGCTACAGAGTGACTTGGATAGGTTAGGTGAGTGGGCAAATGCGTGGCAGATGAAGTATAATGTGGATAAATGTGAGGTTATCCACTTTGGTGGTAAAAACAGAGAGACAGACTATTATCTGAATGGTGACAGATTAGGAAAAGGGAAGGTGCAACGAGACCTGGGTGTCATGGTACATCAGTCATTGAAGGTTGGCATGCAGGTACAGCAGGCGGTTAAGAAAGCAAATGGCATGTTGGCCTTCATAGCGAGGGGATTTGAGTACAGGGGCAGGGAGGTGTTGCTACAGTTGTACAGGGCCTTGGTGAGGCCACACCTGGAGTATTGTGTACAGTTTTGGTCTCCTAACTTGAGGAAGGACATACTTGCTGTTGAGGGAGTGCAGCGAAGATTCACCAGACTGATTCCCGGGATGGTGGGACTGACCTATCGAGAAAGACTGAATCAACTGGGCTTGTATTCACTGGAGTTCAGAAGAGTGAGAGGGGACCTCATAGAAACGTTTAAAATTCTGACGGGTTTGGACAGGTTGGATGCAGGAAGAATGTTCCCAATGTTGGGGAAGTCCAGAACCAGGGGTCACAGTCTAAGGATAAGGGGTAAGCCATTTAGGACCGAGATAAGGAGAAACTTCTTCACCCAGAGAGTGGTGAACCTGTGGAATTCTCTACCACAGGAAGTAGTTGAGGCCAATTCACTAAATATATTCAAAAGGGAGTTAGATGAAGTCCTTAGTACTCGGGGGATCAAGGGGTATGGCGTGAAAGCAGGAAGTGGGTACTGAAGTTTCATGTTCAGCCATGAACTCGTTGAATGGCGGTGCAGGCTAGAAGGGCTGAATGGCCTGCTCCTGCACCTATTTTCTATGTTTCTATGTTTCTATCCCTGATTATAATCGCTCCACCATCGGTGGCTGTAATGTATTTGCTTCATGGGCTCTATTATCAGAATGCACAGCGACACATTTTTAAGAACTAGTTGGTTCATTAACAAATGTTTGACAATCACACGACACATTACCAGTTCATCCCCATCGTGGATCCCCCGAACCCAACTGGCTGGGGTTTTATTGAGTCTTGTGGACATCACGTGACTGGCTAAGCCCCTCCCACCTCACCAGCTGGACAAACCAGTGAGCATACCCACGGACACATACATTGGTGGCCGTGCCTTCTGTTGCCTGGGCCCCAAGCTCTGGAACTCCCTCCCTAAACCTCTCCGCCTCTCTACCTCACTCTCCTCCTTCAAGACGCTCCTTAAAACCTCCCTCTGTGACCCAGCTTTTGGTCACCTGCCCCTAATTTCTCCTCGTGGGGCTCGGTGTCAAATTCCTTGTCTCGTGTCACGCTCCTGTGAAGCGCCTCGGGACGTTACAGGTGCTATATAAATGCAAGAGCTGGACTGAAAGTTGCCAAGGATCGAGTGGTTTCCTCCTGGGCCCAGGGCGAGGCCTTCGAAGAAAGGCTGCGAGATCGGCCCAGTGTCGCTAACGTTCCCAGATTGTTCCGGAGACCCTCCCAACAATTGCAGATTAATCTTCCCGCGTGGACCCCGGGAGAAGGGGTGGGGGGGAAATTTAAGTGTTGTTCACCACCCACACCCCGAGCATTTTCTTTAATATATTCTCGATTAAAATTAATTGGCCGTGTGGCAAACAAAAATGGCCGCTTGTGGGAAACAAAATGGCCGCTTGACCGAACAGGCCAAGAGTGCGGGCAAGGGAATACACAATAAATGGTCGGACACTGAGAAGTGTAGAGCAACAGAGGGGCCTTGGAGTACAGGTCCACAGATCCCTGAGGTGCAGGCCAGGTAGATAAGATGGTAAAGAAGGCACACGGAATACTTGCCTTTATTGGCCGGGGCATGGAATACAAGAGCGGGGGGGGGGTTATGCTTGAACTGTATAAAACACTGGGTTAGGCCACAGCTGGAGTACTGCGTGCAGTTCTGGTCACCACATTACAGGAAGGATGTGATTGCACTGGAGAGGGTGCAGAGGAGATTTACCAGGATGTTGCACTGGAGAGAGTACAGAGGAGATTTACCAGGATGTTGCACTGGAGAGGGTACAGAGGAGATTTACCAGGATGTTGCACTGGAGAGGGTGCAGAGGAGATTTACCAGGATGTTGCACTGGAGAGGGTACAGAGGAGATTTACCAGGATGTTGCACTGGAGAGGGTACAGAGGAGATTTACCAGGATGTTGCACTGGAGAGGGTACAGAGGAGATTTACCAGGATGTTGCCGGGACTGGAGAGGGTACAGAGGAGATTTACCAGGATGTTGCACTGGAGAGGGTACAGAGGAGATTTACCAGGATGTTGCCGGGACTGGAGAATTTTGGCGACGAGGAAAGATTGGATAGGCTGGGGTTTGTTTTCTTTGGAACAGAGGAGGCTGAGGGGAGACCTGATTGAGGTGTATCAAATGATGAGGGGCCTGGATAAAGTGGATAGGACGGACCTGTTTCCCCTTGGCAGAGGGGTCAACAACCAGGGGGCTTAGAGTTAAAGTAATTGGGGGGGGGAGGTTTAGAGGGGATTTGAGGGGAAATGTCTTCACCCAGAGGGTGGTGGGGGTCTGGGGGGGGAAACTCACGGCCTGAAAGGGGGGTAGAGGCAGAAACCCTCACCACATTTAAACAGTACCTGGATGTGCCCCTGAAGTGCCGTAACCTCCAGGGCTACGGACCCAGAGCGGGAGAGTGGGATTAGGCCGGGATAGCTCTTGGTCGGCCAGGGTGGACACGATGGGCCGAATGGCCTCTCTCCGTGCTGTAAATGTCTCTGATTCTTGTCGACTGTCCAATGGGGTGGGGTGGAGCTGAGGGTGGGGTCCACCAATGGGGGGGGGGGGAGGGGGCGAGGAGAGTGAACGGGGCAGTCGGAAGTGAGGGGTTGGCTGGTGAGCATTTGGGGGAGCAGGAATTGGGAGCGGGCTTTGGCCCACACAGCCCCTGGAGCCTGCTCCGCCATTCAATAAGATCATGGCCGATCTCCATCGAATCCACCTTCCCCCTCCGTTCCCGATATCCCTCAGGATCATAGAACAGAACGGTTACCGCACAGGAGGAGGCCATTCGGCCCCTCGAGCCCGTCCCGGCTCTCTACGAGACCACCTGAGCCAGTCCCACTCCCCCCGCCCTTTCCCCGTAGCCCTGCTAATCATTTCTCTCCTTCAGGGACTTATCCAACTCCCCTTTGAAGGCCGCGATTGAGGTGACCTCCACCTCCCTTTCAGTCCGTGCATTCCAGATCCTAACCCCCCTCGCTGCGTAAAGAGACGTTATTCCTCACGTGGCCTTTGGTTCTTCAGCCAATCGCCTTCAATCTGTGTCCTCTGGTTCCCGACCGTCCCACCAATGGGAACAGTTTCTCTCTCTGTCTACTCTGTCCAGCCCCCTCATGATTTTGAACCCTTCGAACACATCTCCTCTCAACCTTCTCCGCTCCAAGGGCAACAACTCCAGCTTCTCCAGTCTATCCACGTAACAGAGGTCCCTCATCCCTGGGACCATTCTGGTCAATCTCCCCTCAACGTTCATAAGTCCCGCTCACCCATCACCCCCTGTGCTCACTGCCCCGTGTCCTAACTCGCACCGAGTCCCACTCACCCATCACCCCCTGTGCTCACTGACCCCGTGTCCTAACTCACACCCAGTCCCGCTCACCCATCACCCGCTGTGCTCACTGCCCCGTGTCCTAACTCACACCCAGTCCCACTCACCCATCGCCCCCTGTGCTCACTGCCCCGTGTCCTAACTCGCACCGAGTCCCACTCACCCATCACCCCCTGTGCTCACTGCCCTGTGTCCTAACTCGCACCGAGTCCCGCTAACCCATCACCCCCTGTGCTCACTGCCCCGTGTCCTAACTCACACCGAGTCCCACTCACCCAACACCCCCTGTGCTCACTGCCCCGTGTCCTAACTCGCACCCAGTCGCACTCACCCATCACCCACTGTGCTCACTGACCCCGTGTCCTAATTCACACCCAGTCCCACTCACCCATCACCCCCTGTGCTCACTGCCCCGTGTCCTAACTCACACCGAGTCCCGCTCACCCATCACCCCCTGTGCTCGCTGACCGACATCGGCTCCCGGTCCAGCAATGCCTCGATTTCAAGGGATTGAATGTAATATCTCCAAGTTTGCAGATGACACTAAGCTGGGTGGCAGTGTGAGCTGTGAGGAGGACACTAAGAGGCTGCAGGGTGACTTGGACAGGTTAGGTGAGTGGGCAAATGCATGGCAGATGCAGTATAATGTGGATAAATGTGAGCTTATCCACTTTGGGGGCAAAAACAGGAAGGCAGAATATTATCTGAATGGTGACAGATTAGGAAAAGGGGAGGTGCAACGAGACCTGGGTGTCATGGTACATCAGTCATTGAAGGTTGGCATGCAGGTACAGCAGGCGGTTAAGAAAGCAAATGGCATGTTGGCCTTCATAGCGAGGGGATTTGAGTATAGGAGCAGGGAGGTCTTACTGCAGTTGTACAGGGCCTTGGTGAGGCCACACCTGGAGTATTGTGTACAGTTTTGGTCTCCTAATCTGAGGAAGGACATTCTTGCTATTGAGGGAATGCAGTGAAGGTTCACCAGACTGATTCCCGGGATGGCAGGACTGACATATGAAGAAAGACTGGATCGACTAGGCTTATATTCACTGGAATTTAGAAGAATGAGAGGGGACCTCATAGAAACATATCAAATTCTGACGGGACTGGACAGGTTAGATGCAGGAAGAATGTTCCCGATGTTGGGGAAGTCCAGAACCAGGGGTCACAGTCTAAGGATAAGGGGTAAGCCATTTAGGACCGAGATGAGGAGAAACTTCTTCACCCAGAGAATGGTGAACCTGTGGAATTCTCGACCACAGAAAGTTGTTGAGGCCAATTCGTTAGATATATTCAAAAGGGAGTCAGATGTGGGCCTTATGGCTAAAGGGATCAAGGGGTATGGAGAGAAAGCAGGAATGGGGTACTGAGGGAATGATCAGCCATGATCTTATTGAATGGTGGTGCAGGCTCGAATGGCCTACTCCTGCACCTATTTTCTATGTTTGAGGAGAACAACCCCAGCTTCTCCAGTCTCTGAAGTCTCTCGTCCCTGGAATCATTCTCTCAAATGTTTTCTGCACCCTCTCTAACGCCTTCACATCCTTCCTATCATGCGGTGCCCAGAATTGGACACAATACTCCTGCTGGGGCCTAACCCGTGTTTTATACAGTGTTTAGCAAGAACGCCCTTGTATTTGTGCGCTATACCTCTGTTTATAAAGCCCAGGATCAGCGGAGTTATTTTTAACAGCCATTATAACTGGCGATTTGTCGACATACAACCCCCCTTGCCCACGTCTCTCTCTCCCGCCACGTTTCCTAATTCATCCTACCAAAACGGCACACTTCTCTGCATTCACGGTCAAATCTCGAGGCAATACAAGCCGAGTCTATACAACCCGGATGCATAATTAAACCCTCCCCCTTCGCTCCTCCCCCACCCCTCCAGTATCATTCTGTGCTGCTCCCACTCAGAGGCCTCTCAGCCTGCTGGGCTAGGCCGCAATGCTGCTCCTCTCCGCTCCCCGGCCTGTTCCGATGGTGCTCGCAGGCCGGAGGCCTCTCAGCCTGCTGGGCTAGGCCGCAACGCTGCTCCTCTCCGCTCCCCGGCCTGTTCCGATGGTGCTCGCAGGCCGGAGGGCTCTCAGCCTGCTGGGCTAGGCCGCAACGCTGCTCCTCTCCGCTCCCCGGCCTGTTCCGATGGTGCTCGCAGGCCGGAGGCCTCTCAGCCTGCTGGGCTAGGCCGCAACGCTGCTCCTCTCCGCTCCCCGGCCTGTTCCGATGGTGCTCGCAGGCCGGAGGCCTCTCAGCCTCCTGGGCTAGGCCGCAACGCTGCTCCTCTCCACTCCCCGGCCTGTTCCGATGGTGCTCGCAGGCCGGAGGCCTCTCAGCCTCCTGGGCTAGGCCGCAACGCTGCTCCTCTCCGCTCCCCGGCCTGTTCCGATCTTGCTCGGAGGCCTCTCAGCCTCCTGGGCCATGTCTGAGAGTAAAGACGTCTCACTGCCATTATACAGGGCCCTGGTGAGACCACACCTGGAGTATTGTGGGCAGTTCTGGTCTCCTTACCTAAGGAAGGATATACTTGCTATTGAGGGAGTGCAGCGAAGGTTCACCAGACTGATTCCTGGGATGGGGGGGATTGTCCTATGAGGAGAGATTGAGTAGACCGGGCCGATATTCTCTAGCGTTTAGAAGAATGAGAGGTGATCTCATTGAATCACTCACAATTTTGACCGGGTAGATACAGGGAGGGTGTTCCCCCCCCCGGGGATGGGGAGTCGAGAACCAGGGGTCACACAGTCTCAGGGTCAGGGGTCGGCCATTTAGGACTGAGATGAGGAGAAACTTCTTCACCCAGAGGTGGGGGAGGGGGGTGAATCTTTGGAATTCTCTGCCCCAGAGGGCTGTGGAGGCTCAGTCTTCGAAACCGAGCGCGATAGATTTTTGGATATTAAGGGAATCGAGGGATCGGGCGGGAAAGTGGGGTTGAGGTCGAAGGTCGAAGGTCATCCCATTGAATGGCGGGGCAGGCTCGAGGGGCCGAATGGCCGACTCCTGCTCCTGTTTCTTGTGTTCTATCCCCCCCCCCTCCTCCCCCCCACCCTCACTTTGTGTTCACGCCCCTCCCGTGAGAGAACGGCCAACGTTCCATCAGGCTTTCTGATTCTGTTCGGTACCTGTCCGCGGCATTTTAATGATCGTAGCGGCTCCGGCCGGCGACAGACCATCGGCGGCGGGGTCGGGGGCCGTGAATCGAGCGGCGGGGTCGGGGGCCGTGAAAGGAGCGGTGAGTGGCAGCCCCTGGACCAGCTTGGCGGCCTACCACGGCAAGGTTCAGCGTGAGCCGGAGCAGGAGGGACCCAGGGGGTCAGCACGGGGGGCCCAGCCCACACACACTGTGCGATGTGTTGTGTGAGCGCGCACTAGGCCCGTGCAGCAGAGCTGGTCTCCAGTCGTCCCTGGTTAACCCTGGCCCACTGGACCCGAGACCCAGCTCTGTCGAGCCCCGTGTGGTGGCTGGTGTTCAAAGGGTCACCCCCACGTTAAAACAATCCACCCACAGGCATCTCCCACCCTTCAGGATGTAGTTCGGGGCCTGGAATATCAGGTCCTTCATTGGAACACCTGTGAACTCATCCCTTTTTGGCGTGGGAGCAAGTCATCCTCGGCCTCGAGGGATCGCCTGAGATGAAGGAGCGATCTGTGTCTGTGGACCCCGAAACCCTCACAGTTCCGAGCTCCTCACCATTAACAACGCACCCTGATCTGCCATCCCCGGGTCCAAGGTTGGACCACTTCTCCGCACTGAACTGCATAGGCCACTGCTTTGCCCACCCACTCAATCCATCGATGTCCCTTTGCAAGGTTTCGCACGCCACTCGTCACATGCTTTTATAGAGGGAGTCTCCCCATCGGGGACCCCTTTTATAGAGGGAGTCTCCCCATCGGGGACCCCTTTTATAGAGGGAGTCTCCCCATCGGGGACCCCTTTTATAGAGGGAGTCTCCCCATCGGGGACCCCTTTTATAGAGAGAGTCTCCCCATCGGGGACCCCTTTTATAGAGAGAGTCTCCCCATCATGGACCCCTTTTATAGAGAGAGTTTCCCCATCAGGGACCCCTTTTATAGAGAGAGTCTCCCCATCAGGGACCCCTTTTATAGAGAGAGTCTCCCCATCAGGGACCCTGGGGGTCTCCCCATCAGGGACCCTGGGAGTCTCCCCGTCAGGGACCGTGCAGGTCTCCCCATCAGGGACCCCTTTTATAGAGAGAGTCTCCCCATCAGGGACCCCTTTTATAGAGAGAGTCTCCCCATCAGGGACCCCTTTTATAGAGAGAGTCTCCCCATCAGGGACCCCTTTTATAGAGAGAGTCTCCCCATCAGGGACCCTTTTATAGAGAGAGTCTCCCCATCAGGGACCCCTTTTATAAAGAGTCTCCCCATCAGGGACCCCTTTTATAGAGGGAGTCTCCCCATCAGGGACCCCTTTTATAGAGGGAGTCTCCCCATCAGGGACCCCTTTTATAGAGAGAGTCTCCCCATCAGGGACCCCTTTTATAGAGAGAGTCTCCCCATCAGGGACCCCTTTTATAGAGGGAGTCTCCCCATCAGGGACCCCTTTTATAGAGGGAGTCTCCCCGTCAGGGACCCCTTTTATAGAGAGAGTCTCCCCATCAGGGACCCCTTTTATAGAGGGAGTCTCCCCATCAGGGACCCCTTTTATAGAGAGAGTCTCCCCATCAGGGACCCCTTTTATAGAGGGAGTCTCCCCATCAGGGACCCCTTTTATAGAGGGAGTCTCCCCGTCAGGGACCCTGGGGGTCTCCCCGTCAGGGACCCTGGGGGTCTCCCCGTCAGGGACCCTGGGAGTTTCCCCGTCAGGGACCCTGGGAGTCTCCCCATCAGGGACCCCTTTTATAAAGAGTCTCCCCATCAGGGACCCCTTTTATAGAGGGAATCTCCCCATCAGGGACCCCTTTTATAGAGGGAATCTCCCCATCAGGGACCCTGGGAGTCTCCCCGTCAGGGACCCTGGGGGTCTCCCCGTCAGGGACCCTGGGAATCTCCCCGTCAGGGACCCTGGGAGTCTCCCCGTCAGGGACCCTGGGAGTCTCCCCGTCAGGGACACGGTCTGCGATGGGGTTCAGTTACATGGGGCCTGGGCTGATTGTGAGAAAGACGACCTGACGAACTGTGACGGGGAAACCACAGCGGTCTGAGCCGAGGGAGGTGTGAACCTGCAGAACCTGAGATGCTGGTCTGCAGTGAGATGTTGTCCACTGAGCCACGACCCTCTCTAATTTCACCCCCCCTCCCCAACCGTCCCTTGCCCGCCTTCCCCCTCTCGGTCGCTCAGCGAGACTTGGCTCATTGACAGAGTCGATAAAAGGACAGGATAATTTGCAAAGATTGTACGGCACACAAACGGGCCTCTTGATCCGTGCCGGGGTTTATACTCCACACGAGCCTCCTCTCAACCCTCATCATCTCCCCGTCGTGTGTCTAGCCAGCTTCCCCGCAAATGCATCTTAGTTATTTGCCTCAACCAGTTCCTGTGGTCGCGAGTTCCTCGTCAACAGTGCGGCACTCCCTCAGTACTGCCCCTCCGACAGTGCGGTGCTCCCTCAGTACCGCCCCTCCGACAGTGCGGTGCTCCCTCAGTACTGCCCCTCCGACAGTGCGGCACTCCCTCAGTACCGCCCCTCCGACAGTGCGGCACTCCCTCAGTACAGCCCCTCCGACAGTGCGGCGCTCCCTCAGTACTGCCCCTCCGACAGTGCGGCACTCCCTCAGTACTGCCCCTCCGACAGTGCGGTGCTCCCTCAGTACCGCCCCTCCGACAGTGCGGCACTCCCTCAGTACCGCCCCTCCGACAGTGCGGCACTCCCTCAGTACAGCCCCTCCGACAGTGCGGCGCTCCCTCAGTACTGCCCCTCCGACAGTGCGGCACTCCCTCAGTACCGCCCCTCCGACAGTGCGGCACTCCCTCAGTACCGCCCCTCCGACAGTGCGGCACTCCCTCAGTACCGCCCCTCCGACAGTGCGGGGCTCCCTCAGTACTGCCCCTCCGACAGTGCGGCACTCCCTCAGTACCGCCCCTCCAACAGTGCGGCACTCCCTCAGTACTGCCCCTCCGACAGTGCGGCACTCCCTCAGTACTGCCCCTCCGACAGTACGGCACTCCCTCAGTACTGCCCCTCCGGCAGTACGGCACTCCCTCAGTACTGCCCCTCCGACAGTACGGCACTCCCTCAGTACTGCCCCTCCGGCAGTACGGCACTCCCTCAGTACTGCCCCTCCGACAGTGCGGCACTCCCTCAGTACTGCCCCTCCGACAGTGCGGCACTCCCTCAGTACTGCCCCTCTGACAGTACGGCACTCCCTCAGTACTGCCCCTCCGACAGTACGGCACTCCCTCAGTACCGCCCCTCTGACAGTGCGGCTCTCCCTCAGTACCGCCCCTCCGACAGTACGGCACTCCCTCAGTACTGCCCCTCCGACAGTGAGGCACTCCCTCAGTACCGCCCCTCTTTATCCCACCCCATCAACATATCTTTCTATTCCTTTCTACCTCAGGTACTCATCTCCGTGAAAGACAAATATTTCAGGTCTGACGTTCGGAAACACTTTTACGCACAAAGGGTGGTTGAATTTTGCAACTCTCCTCCTCAAACAACAAGAAGAACTTGTATTTATACAGCAACTTTCAAGTAGTGAATCGTCGCAAGGTGTTTCACACGAATATTATGCGATAAAAATTTAACACTGAGCCACACAAGGAGAAATTACCGCAGGTGACCATAACTTGGTCAAAGAGGGAGGTTTTAAGGAGCGTCTCGAAGGAGGAGAGAGAGGTCGAGAGGCGGAGAGGTTTAGGGAGGGAGTTCCAGAGCTTGGGGCCCAGGCAACAGAAGGCACGGCCACCGATGGTGGAGCGATTATAATCAGGGATGGTCAGGAGGGCAGAATTAGAGGAGCGCAGACATCTCGGGGGGGTTGTGGGGCTGGAGGAGGTTACAGAGATAGGGAGGGGTGTAGGGGCTGGAGGAGGTTACAGAGATAGGGAGGGGTGTTGGGGCTGGAGGAGGTTACAGAGATAGGGAGGGGTGTAGGGGCTGGAGGAGGTTACAGAGTTAGGGAGGGGTGTTGGGGCTGGAGGAGGTTACAGAGATAGGGAGGGGTGTAGGGGCTGGAGGAGGTTACAGAGTTAGGGAGGGGTGTTGGGGCTGGAGGAGGTTACAGAGATAGGGAGGGGTGTAGGGGCTGGAGGAGGTTACAGAGTTAGGGATGGGTGCAGGGGCTGGAGGAGGTTACAGAGATAGGGAGGGGTGTAGGGGCTGGAGAGAGTTACAGAGATAGGGAGCGGTGTAGTGGCTGGAGGGGGTTACAGAGATAGGGAGGGGTGTAGGGGCTGGAGGTTACAGAGATAGGGAGGGGTGTAGGGGCTGGAGGGAGTTACAGAGATAGGGAGGGGTGTAGTGGCTGGAGGAGGTTACAGAGATAGGGAGGGGTGTAGGAGCTGGAGGAGGTTACAGAGATAGGGAGGGGTGTAGTGGCTGGAGGAGGTTCCAGAGATAGGGAGTGGTGTAGGGGCTGGAGGAGGTTACAGAGATAGGGAGGGGTGTAGGGGCTGGAGGAAGTTACAGAGATAGGGAGGGGTGTAGTGGCTGGAGGAGGTTATGGTGATAGGATGGGGTTGTGGGGCTGGAGGGGGTTACAGAGATAGGGAGGGGTTGTGGGGCTGGAGGGGGTTACAGAGATAGGGAGGGGTATAGTGGCTGGAGGAGGTTGCAGAGATAGGGAGGGGTTGTGGGGCTGGAGGTGGTTACAGAGATAGGGAGGGGTGTGGGGCTGGAGGAGGTTATGGTGATAGGGAGGGGTGTAGGGGCTGGAGGAGGTTATGGTGATAGGGAGGGGTGTAGGGGCTGGAGGAGGTTACAGAGATAGGGAGGGGTGTGGGGCTGGAGGAGGTTATGGTGATAGGGAGGGGTGTAGGGCTGGAGGAGGTTATGGTGATAGGGAGGGGTGTAGGGCTGGAGGAGGTTATGGTGATAGGGAGGGGTTGTGGGGCTGGAGGGGGTTATGGTGATAGGGAGGGGTGTAGTGGCTGGAGGGGGTTACAGAGATAGGGAGGGGTGTGGGGCTGGAGGAGGTTATGGTGATAGGGAGGGGTGTAGGGGCTGGAGGAGGTTATGGTGATAGGGAGGGGTGTAGGGGCTGGAGGAGGTTATGGTGATAGGGAGGGGGTGTAGTGGCTGGAGGGGGTTGCAGAGATAGGGAGGGGTTGTGGGGCTGGAGGAGGTTACAGAGATAGGGAGGGTTGTGGGGCTGGAGGAGGTTATGGTGATAGGGAGGGGTTGTGGGGGCTGGAGGAGGTTATGGTGATAGGGAGGGGTTGTGGGGCTGGAGGAGGTTACAGAGATAGGGAGGGGTGTGGGGCTGGAGGAGGTTATGGTGATAGGGAGGGGTTGTGGGGCTGGAGGAGGTTATGGTGATAGGGAGGGGTTGTGGGGCTGGAGGAGGTTATGGTGATAGGGAGGGGTGTAGTGGCTGGAGGGGGTTACAGAGATAGGGAGGGGTTGTGGGGCTGGAGGAGGTTGTATATGCAAGCACTCTAATAACGACTCGACGAGGTCAGGGTATAGTACTTGAACTGTCGTGACCTTAGTCCTTAATTGCAGCTCCTGAAGTGAGGCCACCAAGAGCCGAGCTCCCTTTGATACTGGGTTACCTGCAGTGTACAGGTGACCCTTGAGTCTCCCGCAGCAGCACCCTCTGGTGTACAGGTAAGGTATATACAGGGTGAAGGCACTAGCAGTGGTCTTGTGTTACAGTCGATACAATAATATGCATACATAACAACACTCCCCCACCACCCCCCCCCCAAACCTTTCCCTTGTCCTTATTGCCATGACATGGGGCGGTGCTCCGTGGTGGACGGTGGGAGGTTGTGGTGATGGTCCTGTGGGTGCCGGGTGTCATCCGCTCCCGCCCCCTTCACCCACACACACACACGCACGCACACGGACCATGTGGGTGTCACGGTTGGAGGCTTCCGCGGTGGTGGGCCGAGTGCCGAGGGCAAGGTCCGTGCGTTGTCGAATGGGCCGGTGATGGGCAGGGCCACGGGTCAGCGTGAGCTCCTTGTCCTCCATCGGTGGTGAAAGTCTGGCCACTCCGGGAGGGAAAGCTTGGAGGGTGCTCAATTTCCACGCGCAATCTGCCTGACCCCAGCAGCCGCCAGCAATTCGCTGATGGGGGAAGATTGGGCGGCCTTTGTGGAACACTCCTTCCACCGCGAGCGACCTGGCCGGGGTGGGCTCAGCGGCCTCGCTGGCGGACATGTGCGGGGCCACCCTGCTCAGCGGCTGCGGGCCCAATGTCCGCGGCCTCCCCGCCAGCCCCAGCGAAGACCACAACCCAGGCCCATGCGGAGCTCGCAACTTCGCTACGAGAGCAGCTCCAGCCCGGAGAGAGCATCCTCGCGGCCAGGCCACCGGTTCTGCTCCCACCGGAGGCCGCGAAGTTGGCGACCACCTCACCGAAGCACCGAAGGGGGGGCATCCTCGCCGTTGCAGTGGGCCACGAGGGCCTTCTCACGGTCCACCCCAGCAGGAGGCAAAATCCAAGTGAGCCAGGCCCTTGGTGGTTTTCGGTCTGCGACTCCAAGCCCCGGGACTCTAACCCGATGAGTGCAGTGAACCGAACGCCGCCTTTCCCAGGCCGAGACTGCTGCCCCGAGCCCCGTAACCCTGAGTCCGCCGCATGGGGCCAACCCGGTTGCCCGGGCTCCGGCGCTGATGAAGACAAAGCAACTCAGCCCCCTGGAAGAGGTGTCCACCTGCTCCACCGAGAGTTCCCCGTGGAAGGCAGAAGTGGAAATCAAGTTGCAGTCTTGGAGGTGGACACCGAGGGCGAGGAACCAACTAGGGGGGAGGCCATCTTAGACTGGGTGTTGTGTAATGAGAAAGGATTAATTAGCAATCTCGTTGTGCGAGGCCCCTTGGGGAAGAGTGACCATAATATGGTGGAATTCTGCATTAGGATGGAGAATGAAACAGTTAATTCAGAGACCATGGTCCAGAACTTAAAGAAGGGTAACTTTGAAGGTATGAGGCATGAATTGGCTAGGATAGATTGGCTAATGATACTTTAGGGGTTGACTGTGGATGGGCAATGGCAGATATTTAGAAACCGCATGGATGAACTACAACAATTGTACATTCCTGTCTGGCGTAAAAATAAAAAAGGGAAGGTGGCTCAACCGTGGCTATCAAGGGAAATCAGGGATAGTATTAAAGCCAAGGAAGTGGCATACAAATTGGCCAGAAATAGCAGCGAACCTGGGGACTGGGAGAAATTTAGAACTCAGCAGAGGAGGACAAAGGGTTTGATTAGGGCAGGGAAAATGGAGTATGAGAAGAAGCTTGCAGGGAACATTAAGACGGATTACAGAAGTTTCTATAGATATGTAAAGAGAAAAAGGTTAGTAAAGACAAACGTAGGTCCCCTGCAGTCAGAATCAGGGGAAGTCATAACGGGGAACAAAGAAATGGCGGACCAATTGAACAAGTACTTTGGTTCGGTATTCACTAAGGAGGACACAAACAACCTTCCGGATATAAAAGGGGTCGGGGGGGTCTAGTAAGGAGGAGGAACTGAGGGAAATCCTTATTAGCCGGGAAATTGTGTTGGGGAAATTGATGGGATTGAAGGCCGATAAATCCCCAGGGCCTGATGGACTGCATCCCAGAGTACTTAAGGAGGTGGCCTTGGAAATAGTGGATGCGTTGACAGTCATTTTCCAACATTCCATTGACTCTGGATCAGTTCCTATGGAGTGGAGGGTAGCCAATGTAACCCCACTTTTTAAAAAAGGAGGGAGAGAGAAAACAGGGAATTATAGACCGGTCAGCCTGACATCGGTAGTGGGTAAAATGATGGAATCAATTATTAAGGATGTCATAGCAGTGCATTTGGAAAGAGGTGACATGATAGGTCCAAGTCAGCATGGATTTGTGAAAGGGAAATCATGCTTGACAAATCTTCTGGAATTTTTTGAGGATGTTTCCAGTAGAGTGGATAAGGGAGAACCAGTTGATGTGGTATATTTGGACTTTCAGAAGGCGTTCGACAAGGTCCCACACAAGAGATTGATGTGCAAAGTTAGAGCACATGGGATTGGGGGTAGTGTACTGACATGGATTGAGAACTGGTTGTCAGACAGGAAGCAAAGAGTAGGAGTAAATGGGTACTTTTCAGAATGGCAGGCAGTGACTCGTGGGGTACCGCAAGGTTCTGTGCTGGGGCCCCAGCTGTTTACACTGTACATTAATGATTTAGATGAGGGGATTAAATGCAGTATCTCCAAATTTGCGGATGACACTAAGTTGGGTGGCAGTGTGAGCTGCGAGGAGGATGCTATGAGGCTGCAGAGTGACTTGGATAGGTTAGGTGAGTGGGCAAATGCATGGCAGATGAAGTATAATGTGGATAAATGTGAGGTTATCCACTTTGGTGGTAAAAACAGAGAGACAGACTATTATCTGAATGGTGACAGATTAGGAAAAGGGGAGGTGCAACGAGACCTGGGTGTCATGGTACATCAGTCATTGAAGGTTGGCATGCAGGTGCAGCAGGCGGTTAAGAAAGCAAATGGCATGTTGACCTTCATAGCGAGAGGATTTGAGTACAGGGGCAGGGAGGTGTTGCTACAGTTGTACAGGGCCTTGGTGAGGCCACACCTGGAGTATTGTGTACAGTTTTGGTCTCCTAACCTGAGGAAGGACATTCTTGCTATTGAGGGAGTGCAGCGAAGGTTCACCAGACTGATTCCCGGGATGGCGGGACTGACCTATCAAGAAAGACTGGATCGACTGGGCTTGTATTCACTGGAGTTCAGAAGAATGAGAGGGGACCTCATAGAAACGTTTAAAATTCTGACGGGATTGGACAGGTTCGACGTAGGAAGAATGTTCCCGATGTTGGGGAAGTCCAGAACCAGGGGTCACAGTCTGAGGATAAGGGGTAAGCCATTTCGGACCGAGATGAGGAGAAACTTCTTCACCCAGAGAGTGGTGAACCTGTGGAATTCTCTACCGCAGAAAGTTGTTGAGGCCCGTTCGCTAAATATATTCAAAAAGGGAGTTCGATGAAGTCCTTACTACTCGGGGGATCAAGGGGTATGGCGAGAAAGCAGGAACGGGGTACTGAAGTTGCATGTTCAGCCATGAACTCATTGAATGGCGGGGCAGGCTCGAAGGGCCGAATGGCCTACTCCTGCACCTATTTTCTGTGTTTCTATTAAAACCGTCTTTGGCACTGCATGGTGGGAGGAAGATTTCCTTGGTAGATTTCCACCGTCGGTGGAGGGGGGCGGAGGGGAGGGAGATTGGCGGTGTGCAGTCTGATGGTGCACTTAGCATGGATAGGCAGCAGCAAACCGGTGGGTTGAACGTTGATAATGGCGGCTGTCACACCAAGAAATGGTGGCCATCGTTGCCCCTTTTATAGAGGGTGTTGTATCCTTGGATGCTCCCATGATGAGTCCACCAGGCAGTGTGTTGTACTCGAACTGTAGTGACCTCAGTCCTTTCTTGGTACCTCCAGAGTGAGGTTCACACCTGGTGGGCCCGGCTTTTGCGCGAGGCCAGGCACACCTGTACAGGTAAGCTGCAGGCCTCCCACCGCAGTGCCCTCTGGTGGCACACCTTTGGGGATAGCACAAGCAGTGGCCGTGTGGGATACGTGGCAGAGGGAGTCTCCCCGTCAGGGACACGGTCTGCGATGGGGTTCAGTCACATGGGGCCTGGGCTGATTGTGTGAAAGGCGGCCTGGCGGACGGTGACGGGGAAACCACAGCGGTCTCAGGCGAGGGAGGTGTGAACCAGCAGGAGCTGAGGTGCTGGGCCGCAGTGAGGTGTCGTGAACTGAGCCACGACCCTCTCTAATTCCACCCCCCCGCCCCCCCCACCGTCCCCCTCTCGCTCGCTGAGCGGGGTGTGAAGCACCAGAGCAGCCAGGTTATGCTCGAACTGTCTAAAACACTGCCTTCAGGCCGAGACTGTAAGTTTACCATGTTGCGTTATTCTCCAGTTCCCCACCGTCGGCACATTTTCTTAAACAAAAATGGCCGCTGGAGAGAAACCAAAATGGCCGCTTGACCGAACAGGCCAAGAGTCCGGGCAAGGGAATACACAATAAATGGTAGGACGCTGAGGGGTGTAGAGGAACAGAGGGGCCTTGGAGAGCAGGTCCGCAGATCACTGGAGGTAGGACACTGAGAAGTGTAGAGGGACAGAGGGACCTTGGAGTGCAGGTCCACAGATCCCTGAAGGTAGGACACTGAGAGGTGTAGAGGGACAGAGGGACCTTGGAGTGCAGGTCCACAGATCACTGGAGGTAGGACACTGAGAAGTGTAGAGGAACAGAGGGACCTTGGAGTGCAGGTCCACAGATCCCTGAAGGTAGGACACTGAGAAGTGTAGAGGAACAGAGGGGCCTTGGAGTGCAGGTCCACAGATCCCTGAAGGTAGGACACTGAGAGGTGTAGAGGAACAGAGGGACCTTGGAGTGCAGGTCCACAGATCGCTGAAGGTAGCAGGCCAGGTAGATCAGGTGGTTAAGAAGGCACATGGGATACTTGCCTTTATTGGCCGAGGCATGGAATACAAGAGCAGGGGGGTTATGCTTGAACTGTATAAAGCACTGGGTTAGGCCACAGCTGGAGTACTACGTGCAGTTCTGGTCACCACATTACAGGAAAGATGTGACTGCACTGGAGAGGGTACAGAGGAGATTTACCAGGATGTTGCACTGGAGAGAGTATAGAGGAGATTTACCAGGATGTTGCACTGGAGAGGGTACAGAGGAGATTTACCAGGATGTTGCACTGGAGAGGGTACAGAGGAGATTTACCAGGATGTTGCACTGGAGAGGGTACAGAGGAGATTTACCAGGATGTTGCACTGGAGAGGGTACAGAGGAGATTTACCAGGTTGTTGCACTGGAGAGAGTACAGAGGAGATTTACCAGGATGTTGCACTGGAGAGGGTACAGAGGAGATTTACCAGGATGTTGCACTGGAGAGGGTACAGAGGAGATTTACCAGGATGTTGCACTGGAGAGGGTACAGAGGAGATTTACCAGGATGTTGCACTGGAGAGGGTACAGAGGAGATTTACCAGGATGTTGCCGGGACTGGAGAATTTTGGCGACGAGGAAAGATTGGATAGGCTGGGGTTGTTTTCTTTGGCTGAGGGGAGACCTGATTGAGGTGTATAAAATGATGAGGGGCCTGGATAGAGTGGACAGGACGGACCCGTTTCCCTTGGCAGAGGGGTCAACAACCAGGGGGCCTAGATTTAAAGTAATTGGGGGGGTGTTTAGAGGGGATTTGAGGGGAAATGTCTTCACCCAGAGGGTGGTGGGGGTCTGGGGGGGAACTCACTGCCTGAAAGGGGGGTAGAGGCAGAAACCCTCACCACATTTAAACAGTACCTGGATGTGCACCTGAAGTGCCGTAACCTGCAGGGCTACGGACCCAGAGCGGGAAAGTGGGATTGGGCCGGGATAGCTCTTGGTCGGCCGGGGCGGACACGATGGGCCGAATGGCCTCCCTCCGTGCTGTAAACGGCTGTGATTCTATGATTTTATGCGGAATGGGTTCCTTTATCGAGAAACCTGTCGGATCCAACCTCCCTCACAAACGGGGGGGGGGCGACCATCAACCGCCTCAGAACCGGTCATGTTCGATGGTACCACCTTCACCATAGACATCATCACGGTCCAGGTCGGTGATTGGAGCGTGGGGCAGGTAGAGCAGGAGCGGGGAGGTCGGGGCGGAGGAGCGGCGAGAGACTGTGAAGAAGGGACGTGATCGGGGCCCAGGTGAGGCGTGAGTTCGGGGGCCCGGGGCCCCAGGGGGGGGGCGGCACGGGGGCCCAGCCCACACCGCGATATGCGTGCGCGCACTGGGTCCGTGCGGCGGAGCTGGTCTCCGGTCGTCTTGGGTCACCCTTTTGTCATGTATGTGCGTGCTGTTTGTCGCCACCAGGCGGCGGCGTTGTTGGAGGCCGCCGAACAGCGCGCACAGTGTGCTGCGCAGGTATAAAAGGCCAGCCGTTTTGTGAGTCAGGCACTTTGGGCCTAAATAAAGCAGAGCCACGGATGTACCTTGTTCAGTTAAGCAGTACTCACATTTGAACCTTTATTGCATACATAACACCTTGCCACTGGACCAAGGCCTCGCTCTGTCAAGCCCCGTGTGGTGGCTGGTGTGTAACGGTCAACCCACGTTAAAAAAATCCACCCACAGGCATCTCCCACCCTTCAGGATGTAGTTCGGGATCTGGAATATTAGGTCTATTGTGTATGTAAACACTCTGTTCTTGACTCCACGAGTCAGGGGTATGGCACTTGAACTGGACAGACTGTCGTCCTTTTATTGCAACTCCGAGAGCGAGGACGCCAAGAGGGGAGCTCCCTTTTATGCTGGGTTACCTGCAGTGTACAGGTGGCCCTGTGGTCTCCAGCAGCAGCACCCTCTGGTGTACAGGTAAGGTATAGTATCGAAGGCACCTCAAGTCGCTGGAGAAACACCACCAACGCTGTCTCCGCAAGATCCTGCAAATCCCCCCGGGAGGACAGACGCACCAACGTTAGCGTCCTCGACCAGGCCCGACATCCCCAGCCATCGAAGCACTGACCACACTCGGCCAGCTCCGCTGGGCAGGGCCACATTGTCCGCACGTCCCCCCCCCCCAGAAACACGAGACTCCCCAAAGCAAGCGCTCTACTCTGGAACTCCTTCACGGGCAAACGGGCCAAAGGTGGGGCAGAGGAAACGTTACAAGGGACCACCCTCAAAGCCCCTCCCCGATATAAAGTGCAACATCCCCACCGACACCTGGGAGTCCCTGGGCCCAAAGACCAGTCCGCCCCTAAGTGGAGGGAGTGCATCCGGGAGGGGGCGCTGAGCACCTCGAGTCTCGTCGCCGAGAGCGTGCAGAAACCAAGCGCAGGCAGCGGAAGGAGCGTGCGGCAAACCAGTCCCACCCTCCCCTTCCCTCAACGTCTGTCTGTCCCACCTGTGACAGGGACTGTGTGTGTCGTATTGGGCTGTTCAGCCACCGAAGGACTCGTGTTAAGAGTGGAAGCAAGTCTTCCTCGATTCCGAGGGACTGCCCATGATGTGATAATATTCAGGTCTAGTGTGTTACAGTACATCATTGACGTGCATACATAACAAGGTCCTTCATCGAAGGACCTGTGCACACATTCCTTTTTGGCGGGGAAGCAAGCTATCCTCGTTTCGAGGCACCCTCTGTGCCGATGCGATTGGAGCAGAGAAGGTCACAGGTTTTCAAGAGGTCGAGAGGTTTGGAGAGTCAAAACCCTCTGTCGAGTGGGACAATAGCCAGGGGTCACAGGCTCAGAGTCGACAGCGAAAGGTCTGGAGAGGGGCCGAGGACAAATGTTTATTCACTGGGAGCCTTGTCGGGAGCGGGAGAGCTCGACGGGAAACGGTGTGGGAAGCTGTGCCACCGATGGTTCTGCGAGAGTTGTTGGACGGGTACCTGGGGAGAACAGACAGGTTCATGGGCCAAAAAGCAGAGGGTACGGGGGGTGGGGGGTGGGGGGGGCTAAGCCCGTTTCCGTTATTCAATGAGTCGCTCCCTGTGGGGGCGGGGTCCATGATCTCCACGTTCTCTCGGCAAAGGCGGTCCTCCCTGAATTCCTGGAGTCACGGCTGTGACTCTGTGGGTAACACACTCGCCTCCGCGGCAGAGGATTGTGGGTTTGAGGCCCACTCCAGGGACCCGAGCACATAAAAAAAAGATCCAGGCGGACACTCCCAGTGCAGTGCTGAGGGAGCGCCGCACTGTCGGAGGGGCAGTGCTGAGGGAGCGCCGCACTGTCGGAGGGGCAGTGCTGAGGGAGCACCGCACTGTCGGAGGGGCAGTACTGAGGGAGCGCCGCACTGTCGGAGGGGCAGTGCTGAGGGAGCGCCGCACTATCGGAGGGGCAGTACTGAGGGAGCGCCGCACTGTCGGAGGGGCAGTACTGAGGGAGCGGCGCACTGTGGGAGGGGCAGTACTGAGGGAGCGCCGCACTGTCGGAGGGGCGGTACTGAGGGAGCGCCGCACTGTCGGAGGGGCAGTGCTGAGGGAGCGCCGCACTGTCGGAGGGGCAGTGCTGAGGGAGCACCGCACTGTCGGAGGGGCAGTACTGAGGGAGCGCCGCACTGTCGGAGGGGCAGTGCTGAGGGAGCGCCGCACTGTCGGAGGGGCAGTGCTGAGGGAGCGCCGCACTGTCGGAGGGGCAGTACTGAGGGAGCGCCGCACTGTCGGAGGGGCAGTACTGAGGGAGCGGCGCACTGTGGGAGGGGCAGTACTGAGGGAGCGCCGCACTGTCGGAGGGGCAGTACTGAGGGAGCGCCGCACTGTCGGAGGGACGGTACTGAGGGAGCGCCGCACTGTCGGAGGGGCGGTACTGAGGGAGCGCCGCACTGTCGGAGGGGCGGTACTGAGGGAGCGCCGCACTGTCGGAGGGGCAGTACTGAGGGAGTGCCGCACTGTCGGAGGGGCAGTACTGAGGGAGTCCCGCACTGTCGGAGGGGCAGTACTGAGGGAGTGCCGCACTGTCGGAGGGGCAGTACTGAGGGAGCGCCGCACTGTCGGAGGGACAGTACTGAGGGAGCGCCGCACTGTCGGAGGGGCGGTACTGAGGGAGCGCCGCACTGTCGGAGGGGCGGTACTGAGGGAGTCCCGCACTGTCGGAGGGGCAGTACTGAGGGAGCGCCGCACTGTCGGAGGGGCGGTACTGAGGGAGTCCCGCACTGTCGGAGGGGCGGTACTGAGGGAGCGCCGCACTGTCGGAGGGGCGGTACTGAGGGAGTCCCGCACTGTCGGAGGGGCAGTACTGAGGGAGCGCCGCACTGTCGGAGGGGCAGTACTGAGGGAGTGCCGCACTGTCGGAGGGGCGGTACTGAGGGAGCGCCGCACTGTCGGAGGGGCGGTACTGAGGGAGTCCCGCACTGTCGGAGGGGCAGTACTGAGGGAGTGCCGCACTGTCGGAGGGGCAGTACTGAGGGAGTGCCGCACTGTCGGAGGGGCAGTACTGAGGGAGTCCCGCACTGTCGGAGGGGCAGTACTGAGGGAGTGCCGCACTGTCGGAGGGGCAGTACTGAGGGAGTGCCGCACTGTCGGAGGGGCAGTACTGAGGGAGCGCCGCACTGTCGGAGGGGTGGTACTGAGGGAGCGCCGCACTGTCGGAGGGGCAGTACTGAGGGAGCGC
The DNA here is from genome assembly GCF_044704955.1 of Pristiophorus japonicus. Classification (NCBI taxonomy): domain Eukaryota; kingdom Metazoa; phylum Chordata; class Chondrichthyes; family Pristiophoridae; genus Pristiophorus; species Pristiophorus japonicus. The sequence goes on from NW_027254586.1 coordinate 27,395, forward strand.
CGCACTGTCGGAGGGGCGGTACTGAGGGAGTGCCGCACTGTCGGAGGGGCAGTACTGAGGGAGAGCCGCACTGTCGGAGGGGCGGTACTGAGGGAGTGCCGCACTGTCGGAGGGGCAGTACTGAGGGAGTGCCGCACTGTCGGAGGGGCAGTACTGAGGGAGTGCCGCACTGTCGGAGGGGCAGTACTGAGGGAGTGCCGCACTGTCGGAGTTGCCGTCTTTCGGATGAGACATTAAACCGAGGCCCCGTCTGATCTCTCAGGCGGATGTAAAAGATCCCGGGGCACTATTTGGAAGAAGAGCAGGGGGAGTTCTCCCCGGTGTCCTGGGGCCAATATTTATCCCTCAATCAACATAACAAAAACAGATTATCTGGGTCATTATCACATCGCTGTGTGTGGGAGCTTGCTGTGCACAGATTGGCTGTCGCGTTTCCCACAATACAACAGTGACCGCACTCTAAAAGTACTTCATTGGCTGTAAAGCGCTTTGGGACGTCCGGTGGTCGTGAACGGCGCTATATAAATGCAAGTCTCTCTTTCGCTATTGGGTTTATTTGTGACTATCTTATATTGATGGCCCCACGTTCTGATCTTCTCGCCCCGCCACCCCCCGCCCCCAACAAGTGGAAACATCGAACCGATCAACGGCGTATAATCTTAACGACCTCAACTATTTGATGGCTTAGATGATGGGTAAGAGTGACTCAAAGATGGGCGGAAATGTAATCAGTGTGGTTGCAAGCAGAAGATGACTTTGCGATATCGATAGATTCGGTGAATGAGCAAAAAGTTGCCGAATGGGTTTCGACGCAGGCAACAGTGTGGTCATCCACTCTGGGCCTTTAATGATGGGACAGGGAATGTTCTAAAGGCTGAATATGGGGCGGGTCCAATGAGACTTTGATTCAGTCCCTGGGCTGAATTTTTGGCTCATTAGCGCTTTGGTTAATACCCCGTCGGGGCGTTAACTGCTACTTTTGGGCGTTGGGCTGGATGTTATTGGGGGTAATGGATAGAGAACTGGTCGGCAGACAGGAAGCAGAGAGTCGGGATAAACGGGTCCTTTTCAGAATGGCAGGCAGTGACGGGTGGGGTACCGCAGGGCTCAGTGCTGGGACCCCAGCTATTTACAATATACATCAATGATTTAGACGAAGGAATTGAATGTAATATCTCCAAGTTTGCAGATGACACTAAGCTGGGTGGCGGTGTGAGCTGTGAGGAGGACGCTAAGAGGCTGCAGAGTGACTTGGACAGGTTAGGTGAGTGGGCAAATGCATGGCAGATGCAGTATAATGTGGATAAATGTGAGGTTATCCAACTTTGGGGACAAAAACAGGAAGGCAGAATATTATCTGAATGGTGACAGATTAGGAAAAGGGGAGGTGCAACGAGACCTGGGTGTCATGGTACATCAGACATTGAAAGTTGGCCATGCAGGTACAGCAGGCGGTGAAGAGGGCAAATGGCATGTTGGCCTTCATAGCGAGGGGATTTGAGTACAGGGGCAGAGAGGTGTTACTGCAGTTGTACAGGGCCTTGGTGAGGCCGCACCTGGAGTATTGTGTTCAGTTTTGGTCTCCTAATCTGAGGAAGGACATTCTTGCTATTGAGGGAGTGCAGCGAAGGTTCACCAGACTGATTCCCGGGATGGCGGGACTGACATATGAAGAAAGACTGGATCGACTGGGCTTATATTCACTGGAGTTTAGAAGAATGAGAGGGGATCTCATAGAAACATATAAAATTCTGACGGGACTGGACAGGTTAGATGCAGGAAGAATGTTCCCGATGTTGGGGAAGTCCAGAACCAGGGGTCACAGTCTAAGGATAAGGGGTAAGCCATTTACATAGAAACATAGAAAATAGGTGCAGGAGCAGGCCATTCGGCCCTTCGAGCCTGCACCACCATTCAATATGATCATGGCTGATCATTCCCTCAGTACCCCATTCCTGCTTTCTCTCCATACCCCTTGATCCCTTTAGCCCTAAGGGCCACATCTAACTCCCTTTTGAATGTATCTAACGAACTGGCCCCAACAACTTTCTGTGGCAGAGAATTCCACAGGTTCACCACTCTCTGGGTGAAGAAGTTTCTCCTCATCTCGGTCCTAAATGGCTTACCCCTTATCCTTAGACTGTGACCCCTGGTTCTGGACTTCCCCAACATTGGGAACATTCTTCCTGCATCTAACCTGTCTAAACCCATCAGAATATTAAACGTTTCTATGAGGTCCCCTCTCATTCTTCTGAACTCCAGTGAATACAAGCCCAGTTGATCCAGTCTTTCTTGATAGGTCAGTCCCACCATCCCGGGAATCAGTCTGGCGAACCTTCGCTGCACTCCCTCAATAGCAAGAATGTCCTTCCTCAAGTTAGGAGACCAAAACTGTACACAATACTCCAGGTGTGGCCTCACCAAGGCCCTGTACAACTGTAGCAACACCTCCCTGCCCCTGTACTCAAATCCCCTCGCTATGAAGGCCAACATGCCATTTGCTTTCTTCACCGCCTGCTGTACCTGCATGCCAACTTTCAATGACTGATGTACCATGACACCCGGGTCTCATTGCACCTCCCCTTTTTCTAATCTGTCACCTTTCAGATAATAGTCTGTCTCTCTGTTTTTACCACCAAAGTGGATAACCTCACATTTATTTAGGACCGAGATGAGGAGAAACTTCTTCACCCAGAGAATTGTGAACCTGTGGAATTCTCTGCCACAGAGAGTTGTTGAGGCCAGTTCGTTAGATATATTCAAAAGGGAGTTAGATGTGGCCCTTACGGCTAAAGGGATCAAGGGGTATAGAAAATAGGAGCAGGAGTAGGCCATTCGGCCCTTTGAGCCTGCACCGCCATTCAATGAGTTCATGGCTGAACATGGAGAGAAAGCAGGAATGGGGTACTGAGGTGAATGATCAGCCATGATCATATTGAAGGGTGGTGCAGGCTCTAAGGGCCGAATGGCCTACTCCTGCACCTATTGTCTATGTTTCTATGCTATTGCCAGGCGGCGTGAAGCTCGAGGAAGGACCCTTGGCCATGTCGGCCCACGGATGATGAGAGGCTGAAGACGTCTGGGGAGGAGAGCTTACCCGCTCCGTGGGTTTACGGGCCCCAACCCTCAGCCCTCCAGCTCACTGAGGAGCAGTGCGTGAGGAAGGCTGGGCTTCCGAGAGGAAGCTCTGATCGAGGTATGCCGCCTCCGGCAGGCAGACCGGAGGCGGCCTTCAATACTGCCCGCGGCAGGCACCAGAATTCACTGTGGTGGGCTGCACGCTGCACAACCTGGCCATCATTGAGGGGCCAGGCATTGCCCGTGGGGACTGCAGGGGCCCACCTCTGGAGGAGGAGGAGGAGGAGGAGGAGGAGGATGAAGAGGAGCCTGGCGAGGTTCCCATTGGATAGCCACCCCCCTCCACGGGAGGTGGTGTTGCACGTTGCCAGCGGTCAATGGGACCAGCTCTCCGAAAATGCAGGAAACTGAGGGATGGAGCTAATACTGCACATGCTATGTGCCCCCCCATAAAGGCACATCCCTGGGGAGCGTTGGAATGATGTGCAGGACACCAATGGCAAACGATGTCATGGGGGCGAGACTTTCCAGCATTATCGCCTCGCTGTCGCCCACTCACCACCCATGTAACCGCTGAGAGGGGAAGTGCATCGCCCGTTTACTGCCCGTTTGTTGCCAGTGGGGCCATAAAAGGAGCAGCGGCCCCTGGACGGGTAGGTGTACCGGGGCAAGGCACAGCGTAAGCTGGTGCAGGAGGGTGCCAGCAGCCAAGAGTGACGTCAACAAGGGTCCAGGTCGGTGATTGGAGCGTCGGGCGGGCACAGCAGGAACGCTGAGGTCGGGGGCGCGAAGGAGCGGCGAGAGATCGTAGAGGGACGTGACCGGGGGCCCGGGAGAGGCGCGAGTTCGGGGCCCAGGAGAGGCGGAGGGCCCCGGGAGGGGGGCGGCACGGGGGCCCAGCCCACACCGCGATATGTATGCACGCACTAGGTCCGTGCGGCGGAGCTGGTCTCCAGTCGTCTTGGGTCACCCTTTTGTCATGTATGTGCGTGCTGTTTGTCGCCACCAGGCGGCGGCGTTGTTGGAGGCCACCGAACAGCGCGCACAGTGTGCTGCGCAGGTATAAAAGGCCAGCCGTTTTGTGAGTCAGGCACTTTGGGCCTAAATAAAGCAGAGCCACGGATGTACCTTGTTCAGTTAAGCAGTACTCACATTTGAACCTTTATTGCATACATAACACCTTGCCACTGGACCAAGGCCTCGCTCTGTCAAGCCCCGTGTGGTGGCTGGTGTGTAACGGTCACCCCACGATAAAAAATCCACCCACAGGCATCTCCCACCCTTCAGGATGTAGTTCGGGATCTGGAATATTACGGTCTTCATTGGAACACCTGTGAACTCCTCCTTTTTTGGCATGGAAGCAAATGATCCTCGCTTCGAGGTACCACCTATGATGATAGTTTCGGCATAAAGGTAACGCCGAGAATTAGTTGAACCGCCCGTCCTTATTTTCTGGAGACGATTGCAAAGTCTGGTCCATAAAATGTACTGCAACAAAGTCACAAAGCACAGAAAGATAGAAAATAGGTGCAGGAGCAGGCCATTCGGCCCTTCGAGCCTGCACCACCATTCAATATGATCATGGCTGATCATTCCCTCAGTACCCCATTCCTGCTTTCTCTCCACACCCGCTGATCCCTTTAGCCGTAAGGGCCACATCTAACTCCCTTTTGAATGTATCTAACGAACTGGCCTCAACTACTTTCTGTGGTAGAGAATTCCACAGGTTCACCACTCTCTGGGTGAAGAAGTTTCTCCTCATCTCGGTCCCAAATGGCTTACCCCTTATCCTTAGACTGTGACCCCTGGTTCTGGACTTCCCCAACATCGGGAACATTCTTCCTGCATCTAACCTGTCCCGTCCCGTCAGAATTTTATATGTTTCTATGAGATCCCCTCTCATCCTTCTAAACTCCAGTGAATATAGGCCCAGTTGATCCAGTCTCTCCTCATATGTCAGTCCTGCCATCCCGGGAATCAGTCTGGTGAACCTTCGCTGCACTCCCTCAATAGCAAGAATGTCCTTCCTCAGATTAGGAGACCAAAACTGAACACAATATTCCAGGTGTGGCCTCACCAAGGCCCTGTACAACTGCAGTAAGACCTCCCTGCTCCTCTACTCAAATCCTCTCGCTATGAAGGCCAACATACCATTTGCCTTCTTCACCGCCTGCTGTACCTGCATGCCAACTTTCAATGACTGATGTACCATGACACCCAGGTCTCGTTGCACCTCCCCTTTTCCTAATCTGTCACCATTCAGATAATAATCTGCCTCCCTGCCCCCAAAGTGGATAACCTCACATTTATCCACATTATACTGCATCTGCCATGCATTTGCCTACTCGCCTAACCTGTCCAAGTCACCCTGCAGCCTCTTGGCATCCTCCTCACAGCTCACACCGCCACCCAGCTTAGTGTTATCTGCAAACTTGGAGATATTACATTCAATTCCTTCATCTAAATCATTAATGTATATTGTAAATAGCTGGGGTCCCAGCACTGAGCCCTGCGGTACCCCACTAGTCACTGCCTGCCATTCTGAAAAGGACCCGTTTATCCCGACTCTCTGCTTCCTGTCTGCCAACCAGTTCTCTATCCACGTCAGTACATTACCCCCAATACCATGTGCTTTAATTTTGCACACCAATCTCTTGTGTGGGGGACCTTGTCAAAAGCCTTTTGAAAGTCCAAATACACCACATCCACTGGTTCTCCCCAGCCCTACCCCAAAATAAAACCATAAATATCCAACATTATATTGCAGGGAACTAAACAACACTTGAATCTCGCTTACAGCTACAAGTTTTGGCTCGGTCGCAGAAAGTCCGCTCTGTGATGCCTGAGCTAAACCCAACGCTCCTCCAACCTCCATTTTTGTCGAAACTTGCAATCTGAGCCGCAAACTAATTTCAGGCGCTAAATTTCCCAACCCGAAATCCAAAACAGCCCCAAATCCAGCCCACTGATCAATAAAGTGTCATGGACAGGTGCATAAAATACCCCAAACCCCAAAGGAATGCTGGCCTTTATACCGAGAGGACTCAAGGACATGGGGTAGAAGTTGTGTTAAAACTTTCAATCCCAATGGATCCAAACCCTTCCCACTCACTCCCACTGTACACAATCCCAATGGATCCAAACCCTTCCCACTCACTCCCACTGTACACAATCCCAATGGACCCAATCCCTTGCCACTCACTCCCACTGTACACAATCCCAATGGACCCAACCCCTTCCCATTCACTCCCACTGTACACAATCCCAATGGACCCAACCCCTTCCCATTCACTCCCACTGTACACAATCCTAATGGACCCAACCCCTTCCCATTCACTCCCACTGTACACAATCCCAATGGACCCAACCCCTTCCCATTCACTCCCACTGTACACAATCCCAATGGACCCAATCCCTTGCCACTCACTCCCACTGTACACAATCCCAATGGATCCAAACCCCTTCCCATTCACTCCCACTGTACACAATCCCAATGGACCCAACCCCTTCCCATTCACTCAGACTGTACACAATCCCAATGGACCCAAACCCCTTCCCATTCACTCCCACTGTACACAATCCCAATGGACCCAACCCCTTCCCATTCACTCCCACTGTACACAATCCCAATGGACCCAACCCCTTCCCATTCACTCCCACTGTACACAATCCCAATGGACCCAAATCCCTTCCCATTCACTCCCACTGTACACAATCCCAATGGACCCAACCCCTTCCCATTCACTCCCACTGTACACAATCCCAATGGACCCAACCCCTTCCCATTCACTCCCACTGTACACAATCCCAATGGACCCAACCCCTTCCCATTCACTCCCACTGTACACAAACCCAATGGACCCAAACCCCTTCCCATTCACTCCCACTGTACACACTCCCGGCACAGGCTGAGGATGGACCCTGGGCCTTGTCTGCTCTGTGTTTACGTGGGGTAGAGTGTCCCGATCGAGAACTGCTATTTAGCTGTGAAGACGGACGAGAAACGTTCAGTTGAGTTTGAGTGTGAGAGTGGGGCCAGTGACGGTACTGAGGCAAAGTCACAAGATCACTATCTGGTCCTTGGTAACTGTTCCGTGCACTGAGTTATAAATAAATATGCAGCAGAGTGAAGTGGTCACAATGTACTTTGTTGTTCTCTGCCACAAACCATATCACTTCGAGCGAGCTCAACACTTGTGAGACACAGTCCACTGACAGGAGAAAGGAGTTTGCAATGGGTGAATGCTAACTCTGTGGCCAAGACCAGCGTGGCTAACATACCCCGGGATGCCACGTCAGAAATGGTGGTGGGATAACACCTTCATCTACTGCAGTCTTGTGTGGTTGTGATCTCTCACTCCCCACTCCCTCGGGGTGATATCTGTACACTGACTGGTGTCTCTCAGTCCCTCTCCCTCAGGGAGATATCTGTACACTGACTGGTGTCTCTCAGTCCCTCTCCCTCAGGGAGATATCTGTACACTGACTGGTGTCTCTCACTCCCCTCTCCCTCAGGGAGATATCTGTACACTGACTAGTGTCTCTCACTCCCCTCTCCCTCAGGGAGATATCTGTACACTGACTGGTGTCTCTCAGTCCCTCTCCCTCAGGGAGATATCTGTACACTGACTGGTGTCTCTCACTCCCCTCTCCCTCAGGGAGATATCTGTACACTGACTGGTGTCTCTCAGTCCCCTCTCCCTCAGGGAGATATCTGTACACTGACTGGTGTCTCTCAGTCCCTCTCTCCCTCAGGGAGATATCTGTACACTGACTGGTGTCTCTCAATCCCCTCTCCCCCAGGGAGATATCTGTACACTGACTGGTGTCTCTCAGTCCCCTCTCCCTCAGGGAGATATCTGTACACTGACTGGTGTCTCTCAGTCCCCTCTCCCTCAGGGAGATATCTGTACACTGACTGGTGTCTCTCAGTCCCTCTCCCTCAGGGAGATATCTGTACACTGACTGGTGTCTCTCAGTCCCCTCTCCCTCAGGGAGATATCTGTACACTGACTGGTGTCTCTCAGTCCCCTCTCCCTCAGGGAGATATCTGTACACTGACTGGTGTCTCTCAGTCCCCTCTCCCTCAGGGAGATATCTGTACATTGACTGGTGTCTCTCAGTCCCTCTCCCTCAGGGAGATATCTGTACACTGACTCGTGTCTCTCAGTCCCCTCTCCCTCAGAGAGATATCTGTACACTGACTGGTGTCTGTCAGTCCCCTCTCCCTCAGGGAGATATCTGTACACTGACTGGTGTCTCTCAGTCCCTCTCCCTCAGCGAGATATCTGTACACTGACTGGTGTCTCTCAGTCCCCTCTCCCTCAGGGAGATATCTGTACACTGACTGGTGTCTCTCAGTCCCCTCTCCCTCAGGGAGATATCTGTACACTGACTGGGGTCTCTCAGTCCCTCTCCCTCAGGGAGATATCTGTACACTGACTGGGGTCTCTCAGTCCCTCTCCCTCAGGGAGATATCTGTACACTGGTGTCTCTCAGTCCCCTCTCGATGACACAAAAAATAATAAAGAGAAGATAATTTTTGACAGAAAACTAGCAAGAAATATAAAAACAGACAGAGCTTCAACAGGTAATTAAAAAGGAAGTGGGTAGTTAAAGTAAACGTTGGTATCTTCGAGGATGAGACTTTGAACAAATATTTTGTGTCGGTCTTCACGGTAGAAAACACGAAAAGAATTCCAATAATTGATAATTAAGGGGCAACAGGGAGGGGGGGAACTTAAAACGATCACTATCAGCAGAGGAAAACGTACGAGACAAACTACTGGGACTAAAGGCAGATAAATCCCCTGGACCTGACGGCTTGCATCCTCGGGTCTTAAGAGAAGTAGCGGCAGGGATAGTGGATGCATTGGTTGTAATTTACCAAAATTCCCTGGATTCCGGGGAGGTCCCAGCAGATTGTTAAACTGCAAATGTAACGCCCCTATTTAAAAAAGGAGACAGACAAAAAGCAGGAAACTATAGACCAGTTAGCCGAACATCTGTGGTTGGGAAAATGTTGGTGTCCATTGTTGAGGAAATAATAGCAGGACATTCATAAAATCAAAGTTCAGTCAGGCAGAGTCAGCATGGATTGATGAAGGGGAAGTCATGTTTGATAAATTATCTGGAGATCTTTGAGGATGTAACGAATAGGGTGGATAAAGGGGAACCAGTGGATGTGGTGTATTTGGATTTCCAGAAGACATTTGACAAGGTGCCACATAAAAGGTTACTGCACAAGATCAAAGTTCACGGGGTTGGGGGTAATATATTAGCATGGATAGAGGATTGGCTAATTAACAGAGAACAGAGAGTGGGGATAAATGGTTCATTCTCGGGTTGGCAATCAGTAACTAGTGGGGTGCCGCAGGGATCAGTGCTGGGACCCCAACTATTTACAATCTATATTAACGACTTGGAAGAAGGGACTGAGTGTAACGTAGACAAGTTTGCTGACGATACAAAGATGGGAGGGAAAGCAAGTTGTGAGGAGGACACAAAAATCTGCAAAAGGACATAGACAGGCTCAGTGAGTGGGCAAAAATTTGACAGATGGAGTATAATGTTGGAAAGTGTGAGGTCATGCACTTTGGTAGAAAAAAAATCAAAGAGCAAGTTATTATTTAAATGGAGAAAGATTACAAAGTGCCGCAGTACAGCGGGACCTGGGGGTACTTGTGCATGAAACACAAAAGGTTAGTATGCAGGTACAGCAAGTGATCAGGAAGGGCCAATGGTATCTTGGCCTTTATTGCAAAGGGGATGGAGTATAAAAGCAGGGAAGTCTTGCTCCAGTTATACAGGGTATTGGTGAGGCCACACCTGGAGTACTGCGTGCAGTTTTGGTTTCCATATTTACAAAAGGATATACTTGCTTTGGAGGCAGTTCAGAGAAGGTTCACTCGGTTGATTCCGGAGATGAGGGGGTTGACTTATGAAGAAAGGTTGAGGAGGTTGGGCCTCTACTCATTGGAATTCAGAAGAATGAGAGGTGATCTTATCGAAACGTATCAGATTATGAGGGGGCTTGACAAGGTGGATGCAGAGAGGATGTTCCCACTGATGGGGGAGACTAGAACTAGGGGGCATGGTCTTAGAATAAGGGGCCGCCCATTTAAAACTGAGATGAGGAGGAATTTCTTCTCTCAGAGGGTTGTAAATCTGTGGAATTCTCTGCCCCAGAGAGCTGTGGAGGCCGGGACATTGAATAAATTTAAGACACAGATAGACAGTTTCTTAACCGATAAGGGGGCGGGCAGGGAAGTGGAGCTGAGTCCATGATTAGATCAGCCATGATCGTATTAAATGGTGGAGCAGGCTCGAGGGGCCGTATGGCCGACTCCTGCTCCTATTTCTTAAGTTCTTGTGAAAGGATTGTCTTAGGAAGAAAGTTTGAGCAAGTTGGGCCTCATTGGAGTTGAGACGAATGAGAGGTGATCTTGATTGAGTTGATAGGAAGGACCTGTTTCCCTTGGCAGAGGGGTCAACAACCAGGGGGGGGCCTAGATTTAAAGTAATTAGGGGGAGGTTTAGAGGGGGTTTGAGGGGAAATGTCTTCACCCAGAGGGCGGTGGGGGTCTGGGGTGTGTGGAAATGTATTTGCATCGACCAGGAGGAAGGGAAGAAGGAACCAGAGGAATAGAAAAAGGAAGACTGAATAAGGAACTGTATGGACTATGGGGACTGATGGTGCTGGGCTAGACAGGGTTTTACTTTACATTATTGATTACACCAGGGGTACAGATCCGCCACCAAAGGGAATTGCAAGTAAACGTATTTATGGCACTGAGTCATAAGTATGCTCAAGAAAGAAACTTGTCAAGTTGTTGGACATGTTCCCATATACCTGTCCACTCCGAAGGGGGTATTCCCCTGGTGTCTGTCCCCTTTAACGAATCAGAAATGGTAGAATGGTTGACAGTGCAAAATAGGACAAAACTAACCAAGGGGCCAGAAACGAAGGAGCAAACAGAATGGAGGTCGGCAGGGTATAAACTTACAGCCTTCCAGGGATGGTACCAGCCCAATTATGATAATAACCATCAGTCTCCCTTCCTAAGCATTACTCCCAGAATAGGAAATCCTGAAGGTATAATATGCCTAGTGAGTAATGGGACTAAAGGACCAGAAATGGGACACAGCAAGTGTTCCCAAATGACTAAATGGCAAGCCACAACTAATCCCACTGAGAGAAAGATAGCAACTGTCGGCTGGACAATGGTCCATAACAAAGCCCCAGGTGAAGGGTGGGAAGGTGAGACCACTCGAGTAGGGACAGTGCGAAAGGACCAGGAGCTGACGTCCTATAATTGCACCTACTTTATTTGTGGCCATAAAGCCTACCCATGGTTACCAGCCAACTGGACAGGGTCCTGTTACTTAGGATATGTGGTACCCCTTATCAGATCAGTAAAGACTCTAAAGGAGGCCTATGGAAGTCACGGATTTAAACGGGATTTGACGTGGCTAAACGGAATATTCAAGGTAATGGTGCCACCCGATGGAATAGCATCGACCGAATGGCAGTTACGGGAACTGGCTAACTTCGTTGAATCAGTAGCCAACGCAACTTCCCAAGCCTTTGAAGGGGTAAATGACGAAATGGTAGCGATTCGAACAGTGGCTCTCCAAAATCGTATGGCCTTAGATTATCTCCTAGCCAAGGAGGAAGGGACATGCGCATTAATAGGTGAAGAACGCTGTACGTACATCCCGGGTAAATCAGAAGATATCGGCAATCTAGCTGAAAACATCAGGAAAAAGGTAATAGAGTATAAACAGACAGTTGGCCAGGACGGTATCATCTTGTGGGGTTGGGCATCGGGATGGTTGGGATCCCTGGGGAAATCTGTGGTACAGGGTTTGATCATATTCCTGCTGATAGCCTTCGCCCTGTATCTATTATTTGTCGCCGTTGAGTGTTGCTGTGCCAGGGTGGGAGAAACTATGTTATCTACCGAGACCACGGCTAGAGTTATGGTAGCAACAACTACTGAAGGCTCTTGTGTGGAAATGGAAACGGAGAGACTGTACAAGATCAGAATGGATTAAGTTGTCCTTGTGAAGGACAAAATGGGGGAATGTGGAAATGTATTTGCATCGAAGCTGATACCACACGGTATTTGTGTGCCCATTGCAATATATTACAAGAGGGAGTCCTGGTCCTTCCAGAACTTTCTGCATAACATCAGTCAGCTTGCATAAACAGCTAAACCTGGTTGGAGATGGCTGATGGCCATCAGACAGCTAGGAGACAAGACATGCTGAGACAAGCACCCACCCCCCCCAATGGTGCTCTCCTATTGTCTACACGACAAGAGTCCCATGTCACCCCACCCTTTTCTATGTACTCAAACCACCAGCCACTATCTCTTGTAGAGACCTCATCCTTTTGATGTAAACGATAAACTGACCAGGAAATTGAACAATCCTGACACAATACAAGACAGGTGATAGCCCATTACCTATGACTCATGGAGTAATGGCCGGCTGGCCAACTGATAACCCTGACAAAAGGAAATATCTGTAAACCATGTCAGGGCAAGGATGTAGTAATTAACTCTTTATCTGTATTCACTGACTGTGAGACAGAGCCAATACACAGGGAGAGGCCATAACTTGGGTTTTACTGCATAAATATCTCGTGAAACTGTACCATTTCGGAGGTGTTTACTTAGCCCTTGACTGAGTGTGACCTGCCCCCTTGCTAGCAAGTAAATTAAAGAAACTTCTGCCGGAGCTGGAAGTGTCGGAGTCATTCTTTTCGGAGGTCGAGATTTCGACAGGTGGAACTTACGGCCTGAAAGGGTGGTAGAGGCAGAAACCCTCACCACATTTAAAAAGTACATGGATGTGTACCTGAAGTGCCGTAACCGACAGGGCTATGGACCCAGAGCTGGAAAGTGGGATTAGGCTGGGTAGCTCTTGGTCGGCCGGTGCGGACACGATGGGCCGAATGGCCTCCCTCCGTGCTGTAAGTTTTTATGGTTCAATGCTTCTATGATCCTATTCAAACATATAAGATTCTGAGGGGGCTTGACGGGGTAGATGCAGAGAGGGTGTTTCCCCTCATGGCGGAATCTAGAACTAGGGGACTGAGAGACACCAGTCAGTGCACAGATATCTCCCTGAGGGAGAGGGGACTGAGAGACACCAGTCAGTGCACAGATATCTCCCTGAGGGAGAGGGGACTGAGAGACACCAGTCAGTGCACAGATATCTCCCTGAGGGAGAGGGGACTGAGAGACACCAGTCAGTATACAGATATCTCCCTGAGGGAGAGGGGACTGAGAGACACCAGTCAGTGTACAGATATCTCCTTGAGGGAGAGGGACTGAGAGACACCAATCAGTGTACAGATATCTCCCTGAGGGAGAGAGACTGAGAGACACCAATCAGTGTACAGATATCTCCCTGAGGGAGAGGGGACTGATAGACACCAGTCAGTGTACAGATATCTCCCTGAGGGAGAGTGGACTGAGAGACACCAGTCAGTGTACAGATATCTCCCTGAGGGAGAGGGGACTGAGAGACACCAGTCAGTGTACAGATATCTCCCTGAGGGAGAGTGGACTGAGAGACACCAGTCAGTGTGCAGATATCTCCCTGAGGGAGAGGGGACTGAGAGAAACCAGTCAGTGTACAGATATCTCCCTGAGGGAGAGGGAGTGAGAGACACCAGTCAGTGCACAGATATCACCCTGAGGGAGAGAGACTGAGAGACATAAGAACATAAGAACATAACATAAGAACATAAGAATTAGGAACAGGAGTAGGCCATTCAAAAAGATCATGGCTGATCTGGCCGTGGACTCAGCTCCACTTACCCGCCCGCTCCCCGTAACCCTTAATTCCCTTATTGGTTAAAAATCTATCTATCTGTGACTTGAATACATTCAATGAGCTAGCCTCAACTGCTTCCTTGAGCAGAGAATTCCACAGATTCACAACCCTCTGGGAGAAGAAATTCCTTCTCAACTCGGCTTTAAATTGGCTGCCCCGTATTTTGAGGCTGTGCCCCCTAGTTCTAGTCTCCCCGACCAGTGGAAACATCCTCTCTGCCTCTATCTTGTCTATCCCTTTCATTATTTTCAATGTTTCGAGAAGATCACCCCTCATCCTTCTGAACTCCAACGAGTAACCAGTCAGTGTACAGATATCTCACTGAGGGAGAGGGGACTGAGAGACACCAGTCAGTGTACAGATATCTCCCTGAGGGAGAGGGGACTGAGAGACACCAGTCAGTGTACAGATATCTCCCTGAGGGAGAGGGGACTGAGAGACACCATTCAGTGTACAGATATCTCCCTGAGGGAGAGGGGACTGAGAGACACCATTCAGTGTACAGATATCTCCCTGAGGGAGAGGGACTGAGAGACACCAGTCAGTGTACAGATATCTCCCTGAGGGAGAGGGACTGAGAGACACCAGTTAGTGTACAGATATCTCCCTAGGGAGAGGGACTGAGTGACACCAGTCAGTGTACAGATATCTCCCTGAGGGTGAGGGACTGAGAGACACCAGTCAGTGTACAGATATCTCCCTGAGGGTGAGGGACTGAGAGACACCAGTCAGTGTACAGATATCTCCCTGAGGGAGAGGGACCGAGAGACAGCAGGACTGAGAGACACCAGTCAGTGTACAGATATCACCCCGAGGGAGTGGGGAGTGAGAGATGACCACCACACAAGACTGCAGTAGATGAAGGTGTTATCCCACCACCATTTCTGACGTGGCATCCCGGGGTATGTTAGCCACGCTGGTCTTGGCCACTAAGTTAGCATTCACCCATTGCAAACTCCTTTCTCCTGTCAGTGGACTGTGTCTCACAAGTGTTGAGCTCGCTCGAAGTGATATGGTTTGTGGCAGAGAACAACAAAGTACATTGTGACCACTTCACTCTGCTGCATATTTATTTATAACTCAGTGCACGGAACAGTTACCAAGGACCAGATAGTGATCTTGTGACTTTGCCTCAGTACCGTCACTGGCCCCACTCACACTCAAACTCAACTGAACGTTTCTCGTCCATCTTCACAGCTAAATAGCAGTTCTCGAACGGGACACTCTACCCCACGTAAACACAGAGCAGACAAGGCCCAGGGTCCATCCTCGGCCTGTGCCGGGAGTGTGTACAGTGGGAGTGAATGGGAAGGGGTTTGGGTCCATTGGGATTGTGTACAGTGGGAGAGAATGGGAAGGGGTTTGGGACCATTGGGATTGTGTACAGTGGGAGAGAATGGGAAGGGGTTTGGGTCCATTGGGATTGTGTACAGTCGGATTGAATGGGAAGGGGTTTGGGACCATTGGGATTGTGTACAGTGGGAGTGAATGGGAAGGAGTTTGGGTCCATTGGGATTATGTACAGTGGGAGTGAATGGGAAGGGGTTGGGTCCATTGAGATTGTGTACAGTGGGAGTGAATGGGAAGGGGTTTGGGTCCATTGGGATTGTTTACAGTGGGAGTAAATGGGAAAGGGTTGTGTCCATTGGGATTGTGTACAGTGGGAGTGAATGGGAAAGGCTTTTGGTCCATTGGGATTGTTTACAATGGGAGTGAATGGGAAGAGGTTGTGTCCATTGGGATTGTACACAGTGGGAGTGTATGGGAAGGGGTTGGGTTCATTGGGATTGTGTACAATGGGAGTGAATCGGAATGGGTTCGGTCCATTGGGATTGTGTGCAATGGGAGTGAATGGGAAGGGGTTTGGGTCCATTGGGATTGCGTACAGTGGGAGTGAATGGGAAGGGGTTTGGGTCCATTGGAATTGTGTACAGTGGGAGTGAATGGGAAGGGGTTTGGGTCCATTGGAATTGTGTACAGTGGGAGTGAATGGGAAGGGGTTTGGGTCCATTGGGATTGTGTACAGTGGGAGTGAATGGGAACGGGTTGGGTCCATTGGCATTGTGTACAATGCGAATGAATGGGAAGGGTTTGGGCCCATTGGGATTGTGTACTGGTGGGAGTGAATGGGAAGGGGTTTGGGTCCATTGAGATTGTGTACAGTGGGAGTGAATGGGAAGGGGTTTGGGTCCATTGGGATTGTGTACAATGGAAGTGAATGGGAAGGGGTTGGGTCCATTGGGATTGTGTACAGTGGGAGTGAATGGGAAGGGGTTTGTGTCCATTGGGATTGTGTACAGTGGGAGTGAATGGGAAGGGGTTTGTGTCCATTGGGATTGTGTACAGTGGGAGTGAATGGGAAGGGATTGGGACCATTGAGATTGTGTACAGTGGGAGTGAATGGGAAGGGGTTTGGGTCCATTGGGATTGTGTACAGTGGGAGTGAATGGGAACGGGTTGGGTCCATTGGCATTGTGTACAATGCGAATGAATGGGAAGGGTTTGGGCCCATTGCGATTGTGTACTGGTGGGAGTGAATGGGAAGGGGTTTGGGTCCATTGAGATTGTGTACAGTGGGAGTGAATGGGAAGGGGTTTGGGTCCACTGGGATTGTGTACAATGGAAGTGAATGGGAAGGGGTTGGGTCCATTGGGATTGTGTACAGTGGGAGTGAATGGGAAGGGGTTTGTGTCCATTGGGATTGTGTACAGTGGGAGTGAATGGGAAGGGGTTTGTGTCCATTGGGATTGTGTACAGTGGGAGTGAATGGGAAGGGATTGGGACCATTGAGATTGTGTACAGTGGGAGTGAATGGGAAGGGGTTTGGGTCCATTGGGATTGTGTACAGTGGGAGTGAATGGGAACGGTTGGCTCCATTGGCATTGTGTACAATGCGAATGAATGGGAAGGGTTTGGGCCCATTGGGATTGTGTACTGGTGGGAGTGAATGGGAAGGGGTTTGGGTCCATTGAGATTGTGTACAGTGGGAGTGAATGGGAAGGGGTTTGGGTCCATTGGGATTGTGTACAGTGGGAGTGAATGGGAAGGGATTGGGACCATTGAGATTGTGTACAGTGGGAGTGAATGGGAAGGGGTTTGGGTCCATTGGGATTATGTACAGTGGGAGAGAATGGGAAGGGGTTTGTGTCCATTGGGATTGTGTACAGTGGGAGTGAATGGGAAGGGATTGGGACCATTGAGATTGTGTACAGTGGGAGTGAATGGGAAGGGGTTTGGGTCCATTGAGATTGTGTACAGTGGGAGTGAATGGGAAGGGGTTTGGGTCCATTGGGATTGTGTACAGTGGGAGTGAATGGGAAGGGGTTGTGTCCATTGGGATTGTGTACAGTGGGAGTGAATGGGAAGGGGTTTGGGTCCATTGGGATTGTGTACAATGGGAGTGAATGGGAAGGGGTTTGGGTCCATTTGGATTATGTACAGTGGGAGTGAATGGGAAGGGGTTTGGGTCCGTTGGGATTCTGTACATGTGGACAGAACTGGTGTGAGAGACACTCGTCAGTGTACAGATAACTCCCTGAGGGAGAGGGACTGAGAGACACCAATTCGTGTACAGATATCTCCCTGAGGGAGAGGGGACTGAGGGACACCAATCAGTGTACAGATATCTCCCTGAGGGAGAGTGGACTGAGAGACACCAGTCAGTGTACAGATATCTCCCTGAGGGAGAGGGGACTGAGAGACACCAGTCAGTGTACAGATATCTCCCTGAGGGAGAGTGGACTGAGAGACACCAGTAAGTGTACAGATATCTCCCTGAGGGAGAGGGGACTGAGAGACACCAGTCAGTGTACAGATATCTCCCTGAGGGAGAGTGGACTGAGAGACACCAGTCAGTGTGCAGATATCTCCCTGAGGGAGAGGGAGTGAGAGACACCAGTCAGTGTACAGATATCACCCTGAGGGAGAGAGACTGAGAGACAGCAGTCAGTGTACAGATATCACCCTGAGGGAGAGGGGACTGAGGGACACCAGTCAGTGCACTGATATCACCCTGAGGGAGAGAGACTGAGAGACAGCAGTCAGTGTACAGATATCACCCTGAGGGAGAGGGGACTGAGAGACAGCAGTCAGTGCACAGATATCACCCTGCGGGAGAGAGACTGAGAGACATAAGAACATAAGAACATAACATAAGAACATAAGAATTAGGAACAGGAGTAGGCCATTCAAAAAGATCATGGCTGATCTGGCCGTGGACTCAGCTCCACTTACCCGCCCGCTCCCCATAACCCTTAGTTTCCTTATTGGTTAAAAATCTATCTATCTGTGATTTGAATACATTCAATGAGCCAGCCTCAACTGCTTCCTTGGGCAGAGAATTCCACAGATTCACAACCCTCTGGGAGAAGAAATTCCTTCTCAACTCGGTTTTAAATTGGCTGCCCCGTATTTTGAGGCTGTGCCCCCTAGTTCTAGTCTCCCCGACCAGTGGAAACATCCTCTCTGCCTCTATCTTGTCTATCCCTTTAATTATTTTCAATGTTTCGAGAAGATCACCCCTCATCCTTCTGAACTCCAACGAGTAACCAGTCAGTGTACAGATATCTCCCTGAGGGAGAGGGGACTGAGAGACACCAGTCAGTGTACAGATATCTCCCTGAGGGAGAGGGGACTGAGAGACACCAGTCAGTGTACAGATATCTCCCTGATGGATAGGGGACTGAGAGACACCAGTTAATGTACAGATATCTCCCCGAGGGAGAGGGGAGTGAGAGATCACAACCACACAAGACTGCAGTAGATGAAGGTGTTATCCCACCACCATTTCTGACGTGGCATCCCGGGGTGTGTTAGCCACACTGGTCTTGGCCACAGAGTTAGCATTCACCCATTGCAAACTCCTTTTTCCTGTCAGTGGACTGTGTCTCACAAGTGTTGAGCTCGCTCGAAGTGATATGGTTTGTGGCAGAGAACAACAAAGTACATTGTGACCACTTCACTCTGCTGCATATTTATTTATAACTCAGTGCACGGAACAGTTACCAAGGACCAGATAGTGATCTTGTGACTTTGCCTCAGTACCGTCACTGGCCCCACTCTCACACTCAAACTCAACTGAACGTTTCTCGTCCGTCTTCACAGCTAAATAGCAGTTCTCGATCGGGACACTCTACCCCACGTAAACACAGAGCAGACAAGGCCCAGGGTC
This sequence comes from Pristiophorus japonicus, assembly GCF_044704955.1. Taxonomy (NCBI): domain Eukaryota; kingdom Metazoa; phylum Chordata; class Chondrichthyes; family Pristiophoridae; genus Pristiophorus; species Pristiophorus japonicus. The sequence goes on from NW_027254586.1 coordinate 46,491, forward strand.
CATCCTCGGCCTGTGCCGGGAGTGTGTACAGTGGGAGTGAATGGGAAGGGGTTTGGGTCCATTGGGATTGTGTACAGTGGGAGAGAATGGGAAGGGTTTTGGGACCATTGGGATTGTGTACAGTGGGAGAGAATGGGAAGGGGTTTGGGTCCATTGGGATTGTGTACAGTCGGATTGAATGGGAAGGGGTTTGGGACCATTGGGATTGTGTACAGTGGGAGAGAATGGGAAGGGGTTTGGGTCCATTGGGTTTGTGTACAGTGGTAGTGAATGGGAAGGGGTTTGGGTCTATTAGGATTGTGTACAGTGGGAGTGAATGAGAAGGGGTTGGGTCCATTGGGATTGTGTACAGTGGGAGTGAATGGGAAGGGGTTTGGGTCCATTGGGATTGTTTACAGTGGGAGTGAATGGGAAGGGGTTGTGTCCATTGGGATTGTGTACAGTGGGAGTGAATGGGAAGGGCTTTTGGTCCATTGGGATTGTGTACAATGGGAGTGAATGGGAAGAGGTTGTGTCCATTGGGATTGTGCACAGTGAGAGTGTAGGGAAGGGGTTGGGTTCATTGGGATTGTGTGCAATGGGAGTGAATCGGAATGGGTTCGGTCCATTGGGATTGTGTGCAATGGGAGTGAATGGGAAGGGGTTTGGGTCCATTGGGATTGCGTACAGTGGGAGTGAATGGGAAGGGGTTTGGGTCCATTGGGATTGTGTACAGTGGGAGTGAATGGGAAGGGGTTGGGTCCATTAGGATTGTGTACAATGGGAATGAATGGGAAGGGTTTGGGTGCATTGGGATTGTGAACAGTGGGAGTGAATGGGAAGGGGTTGGGTCCATTGTGATTGTGTACAGTGGGAGTGAATGGGAAGGGGTTGGGTCCATTTGGGATTGTGTACAGTGAGAGTGAATGGGAAGGGGTTTGGGTCCATTGGGATTGTTTACAGTGGGAGTGAATGGGAAGGGGTTGTGTCCATTGGGATTGTGTACAGTGGGAGTGAATGGGAAGGGGTTTGGTTCCATTGGAATTGTGTACAGTGGGAGTGAATGGGAAGTGGTTGTTTCCATTGGGATTGTGTACAGTGGGAGTGAATGGGAAAGGCTTTTGGTCCATTGGGATTGTGTACAATGGGAGTGAATGGGAAGAGGTTGTGTCCATTGGGATTGTGCACAGTGGGAGTGTAGGGAAGGGGTTGGGTTCATTGGGATTGTGTTCAATGGAAGTGAATCGGAATGGGTTCGGTCCATTGGGATTGTGTGCAATGGGAGTGAATGGGAAGGGGAATGGGTCCGTTGGGATTGCGTACAGTGGGAGTGAATGGGAAGGGGTTGGGTCCATTGGGATTGCATACAATGGGAATGAATGGGAAGGGTGGGGCTGCATTGGGATTGTGAACAGTGGGAGTGAATGGGAAGGGGTTGGGTCCATTGGGATTGTGTATAGTGGGAGTGAATGGGAAGGGGTTTTGGTCCATTGGGATTGTTTACAGTGGGAGTGAATGGGAAGGGGTTGTGTCCATTGGGATTGTGTACAGTGGGAGTGAATGGGAAGGGCTTTTGGTCCATTGGGATTGTGTACAATGGGAGTGAATGGGAAGAGGTTGTGTCCATTGGGATTGTGCACAGTGGGAGTGTATGGGAAGGGGTTGGGTTCATTGGGATTGTGTACAATGGGAGTGAATCGGAATGGGTTTGGTCCATTGGCATTGTGTGCAATGGGACTGAATGGGAAGGGGTTTGGGTCCATTGGGATTGCGTACAGTGGGAGTGAATGGGAAGGGGTTTGGGTCCATTGGGATTGTGTACAGTGGGAGTGAATGGGAAGGGTTTGGGTCCATTGGGATTGTGTACAATGGGAATGAATGGGAAGGGTTTGGGTGCATTGTGATTGTGAACAGTGGGAGTGAATGGGAAGGTGTTGAGTCCATTGGGATTGTGTACAATGGGACTGAATGGGAAGGGTTTGGGTCTATTGGGATTGTGTACCGGTGGGAGTGAATGGGAAGGTGTTTGGGTCCATTGGGATTGTGTACAGTGGGAGTGAATGGGAAGGGGTTTGGGTCCATTGGGATTGTGTACAGTGGGAGTGAATGGGAAGGGGTTGGGTCCATTGGGATTGTGTACAGTGGGAGTGAATGGGAAGGGGTTGGGACCATTGAGATTGTGTACAGTGGGAGTGAATGGGAAGGGGTTTGGGTCCATTGGAATTGTGTACAGTGGGAATGAATGGGAAGGGGTTTGGGTCCATTGGGATTGTGTACAGTGGGAGTGAATGGGAAGGGGTTGGGTCCATTGGGATTGTGTACAATGCGAATGAATGGGAAGTGTTTGGGCCCATTGGGATTGTGTACTGGTGAGAGTGAATGGGAAGGGGTTTGGGTCCATTGGAATTGTGTACAGTGGGAGTGAATGGGAAAGGGTTTGGGTCCATTGGGATTGTGTACAGTGGGAGTGAATGGGAAGGGGTTGTGTCCATTGGGATTGTGTACAGTGGGAGTGAATGGGAAGGGGTTTGGGTCCATTGGAATTGTGTACAGTTTGAGTGAATGGGAAGGGGTTCGGTCCATTGCGATTGTGTACAGTGGGAGTGAATGGGAAGGGGTTTGGTCCATTGGGATCATGTACAATGGGAGTGAATGGGAAGTGTTTGGGTCCATTGGGATTGTGTACAATGGGAGTGAATGGGAAGGGGTTTGGGTCCATTGGGATTGTGTACAATGGGAGTGAATGGGAAGGGGTTTGGGTCCATTGGGATTGTGTACAATGGGAGTGAATGGGAAGGGGTTGGGTCCATTTGGATTGTGTACAGTGGGAGTGAATGGGAAGGGGTTTGGGTCCTTTGGGATTCTGTACATGTGGACAGAACTGGTGTGAGAGACACTCGTCAGTGTACAGATAACTCCCTGAGGGAGAGTGACTGAGGGACACCAGTCAGTGTAGAGCTTTCTCCCTGGGGGAGAGGGGACTGAGAGACACCAGTCGGTGTACAGATAACTCCCTGAGGGAGAGGGGACTGAGAGACACCAGTCAGTGTACAGATATCTCCCTGAGAGAGACGGACTGAGAGACACCAGTCAGTGTACAGATATCTCCCTGAGGGAGAGGGGACTGAGAGACACCAGTCAGTGTACAGATATCTCCCTGAGGGAGAGGGACTGAGAGACACCAGTCAGTGTACAGATATCTCCCTGAGGGAGAGGGACTGAGAGACACCAGTCAGTGTACAGATATCTCCCTGAGGGAGAGGGGACTGAGAGACACCAGTCAGTGTACAAAAATCTCCCTGATGGAGAGGGACTGAGACACACCAGTCAGTGTACAGATATCTCCGAGGGAGAGGGGACTGAGAGACACCAGTCAGTGTATAGATATCTCCTTGCTGGAGAGGGCAGTGTGAGACACCAGTCAGTGTACAGATATCTTACTGAAGGGGAGGGACTGATGGACACCAGTCAGTGTACAGATATCTCCCTGAGGGAGAGGGACTGAGAGACACCAGTCAGTGTACAGATATCTCCCTGAGGGAGAGGGACTGAGAGACACCAGTCAGTGTACAGATATCTACCTGAGGGAGATGTGACTGAGAGACACCAGTCAGTGTACAGATATCTCCCTGAGGGAGAGGGACTGAGAGACACCAGTCAGTGTACAGATATCTCCCTGAGTGAGAGGGGACAGAGAGACACCAGTCAGTGTACAGATATCTCCCTGAGGGAGAGGGGACTGAGAGACACCAGTCAGTGTACAGATATCTCCCTGTGGGAGAGGGACTGAGAGACACCAGTCAGTATACAGATATCTCCCTGAGGGAGAGGGGACTGATAGACACCAGTCAGTGTACAGATATCTCCCTGAGGGAGAGGGACTGAGAGACCCCAGTCAGTGTACAGATATCTCCCTGAGGGAGAGGGGACTGAGAGACACCAGTCAGTGTACAGATATCTCCCTGAGGGAGAGGGGACTGAGAGACACCAGTCAGTGTACAGATATCTCCCTGAGGGAGAGGGACTGAGAGATACCAGTCAGTGTACAGATATCTCCCTGAGGGAGAGGGGACTGAGAGACACCAGTCAGTGTACAGATATCTCCCTGAGGGAGAGGGACTGAGAGATACCAGTCAGTGTACAGATATCTCCCTGAGGGAGAGGGACTGAGACACCAGTCAGTGTACAGATATCTCCCTGAGGGAGAGGGACTGAGTGACACCAGTCAGTATACAGATATCTCCCTGAGGGAGAGGGGACTGATAGACACCAGTCAGTGTACAGATATCTCCCTGAGGGAGAGGGACTGAGAGATACCAGGCAGTGTACAGATATCTCCCTGAGGGAGAGGGACTGAGAGACACCAGTCAGTGTACAGATATCTCCCTGAGGGAGAGGGGACTGAGAGACACCAGTCAGTGTACAGATATCTCCCTGAGGGAGAGGGACTGAGAGACACTCGTCAGTGTACAGATATTGTCATGTATGTAACCACAAGGTAATACCACTGTATTACTGTATGCACTCAACCTAGATGCACACCTTGACCACAAGGGGTGAACTTGTGGGAGACAATCCTTACCTGGTCACACAGGTATAAAAAGGGAGCTCGCACGCAGTGTCCTCACTTGGAGTCCTGTGAATAAAGAGTTAAGATCACAGAGTGACCTTGTTCCCAGAATGTGCCTCGTGTGGTTTCATGCTGTAGAGTGAGGACTTTACATTGGCGACGAGAAACGGGAATTCACGACCCACGAGAATGGCCACCGGTAGCACAGAGGAACGGTACTGTGTTGGGGAAGACTGGGACGATTTTGTCGAGAGGCTTCAGCAAAGCTTTGTTACGAAAGAATGGCTGGGGGATGCAGCGGCCGACAAGAGAAGGGCTCATCTCCTGACCAGCTGCGGACCGAAGACTTACGCGCGCGCACGAAGGACTTACTCGCACCCGAAAAGCCGGCGGACAAAACCTTTGAAGAACTTCGCAAATGAATCGGGGAGCACCTCAAACTGGTGAGCAGCGTACACACGGCCCGACACAGATTCTACACCCACTGACGTCGGGAAGGACAGAGCGTACCGGACTTCGTAGCGGACCTCCGGCGTTTGGCCAGCCTCTGTAAGTTCACAGACGCCTGCCAGGGGGGAGATGCTCAGGGACTTCTTTATCGAGGGCATCGGCCATGCGGGAATTTTCCGCAAATTAATTGAGACCCAGGATTTGACCTTTCATGGCGGGGGAGGAAGGGACGAAAATAATATCCGCGCGCAATTCTGCCTCCAACGTGGCGATGGATCAGGGAGTCAACATCATCAATGCGACTGAGAGCCCCCCTCACCACCGGCGCCCCCTGGCTGCAGTGTGCACCGTCTACAAGATGCACTGCAGCAACTCGCCAAGGCTTCTTGGACAGCACCTCCCCAAACCCGCGACCTCTACCGCCCAGAAGGTCAAGGGCAGCAGGCCCATGGGAGCACCACCATCTCCACGTTCCCCCTCCCAGTCACACACCATCCCCACTTGGAGATATATCGTCCGTTCCTCCATCGTCGCCGGGTCACAATCCCTGGAACTCCCTCCCGAACAGCACTGTGGGAGCACCTTCACCGCACGGGACTGCAGCGGTTCAAGAAGGGGGCTCACCCCCACCTTCTCGAGGGGCGACAAGGGACGGGCGATAAATGCCAGGCCTTGGCCAGCGACGCCCACATCCCAGGAACGAATTTTTAAAAATGCTCTCGGCAGGCAGGCGGGCAGCGGCTAGGGCAATGGCGGAGTGGCAAGCGGTGGGAGTAGGAACATTGTTGCCCACAGCATTCGTAGCCGTCCTTTGGAGTACAGCTTGCAGGAGTTGCAGCGGGACCTGGGGGGTTACTTGAGCATGAAACACAAAAGGTTAGTATGCAGATACAGCAAGTGATCAGGAAGGGCCAATGGTATCTTGGCCTTTATTGCAAAGGGGGATGGAGTATAAAAGCAGGGAAGTCTTGCTCCAGTTATACAGGGTATTGGTGAGGCCACACCTGGAGT
>NW_027254586.1:57500-65000 GCF_044704955.1 Pristiophorus japonicus
CCAAAGTCCGCCAGCGGGAATGTATCCGACTTCTCCGTGGTGGCGTTGTGGGGGAAATCACCGGCACCAGCAGGGCCGGTTTAAGCAATCTAGTTGCAAAGGCTGTCTGAGGGTGGGGCATCTCCAGCGCAAGTGTTCTGCAGATGAGCAAGCGTGCTGCGACACACCACGTTGTGGAGGACGATGGTCAGACTAGCGCGGATCCAGATACGCAATCCGAGACACCAGAGGAGGAAGTGTATGGACTGCACTCGTTCCCAACTCAGAGCAAACCGATAATGATCAACGTGAAATTTAATGGGGTGCCGGTATCGATGGAACTGGACACGGGGGCCGAGTCAATCGATAATGAGCCAGCGGGCATTGGACAAGCTGTGGGATACTAAGGCTGTGTGGCCCAGGCTGAGTTCCAGTCAATGCCAAGTTGCGCAGGTACACCAAAGAACTCAAAATGGTGATTGGCAGTGCCACAATTAAAGTTACCTCTATGGGTTGTCCCAGGCAATGGCCCAACGCTGTTTGGCAGGAACTGGCTTGAAAAAAATCAGATGTGACTGGAACCACATCAAGGCATGGTCGTCGGAGGAAGATACATGTGCCCGAGTATTGAGCAAGTTCCCCTCGCTGTTCGAACCAGGCATCGGCAATTTCACGGGAGCCAAGGTGCAGATCCGCGTGGACTCAGATGCAAACCCCGTCCATCATGAAGCTCGGGGGCAGTTCCTTTTATGATGAGGGAGAGGGTCGTAATCGAACTGGACAGACTCCAGCGTGAAGGGATCGTATCACCGGTCGAGTTTAACGAATGGGCCGGCCCCATTGTTCCTGTGATGAAGAGTGATGGCACTGTCAGGATCTGTGGAGACCACAAGGTTACGATCAACCGAGTTTCGAAACAGGATCAGTACCCGTTACCGAAGGCTGATGACCTGTTTGCAACGCTAGCCGGGGGGAAGTCGTTCACTAAACTGGATCTGACGTCGACCTACATGACACGGGAGCTGGTCGAGATGTCGAAGGAACTTACGTGCATTAACACGCGTAAAGGACTGTTTATTTACCACAGGTGCCCTTTCGGAATTCACTCGGCTGCAGCCATATTCCAGAGGAACAGGGAGAGGCGACTGAAGTCCGTCGTGTTCCAAGATGACATCCTGGTCACGGGTCGTGACTCCGAGGAACATCTGAACAACCTGGAAGAGGTTCTACAATCGTCTGGACAAAGTGGGACTCAGACTGAAACGCTCGAAGTGCGTCTTCATGGCACCCGAGGTTGAATTCCTGGGGAGGGGAAATAACTGCTGATGGCATCAGGCCCACAGACGTGAAAACCAAGGCCATCAAAAATGCACCCAAGCCGCAGAATGTGACGGAGCTGCGTTCGTTCCTGGGTCTACTCAACTACTTCGGTAACTTCCTTCCTAGATTGAGCACCTTATTAGAGCCACAGCACATGCTGCTAAGAAAAGGCGACAACTGGGTCTGGGGGTGTGTCTCACGACAGAGCTTTTGAGAAAGCTACTAATCTGCTTTGCTCCAACAAGCTGCTGGTACATTATGACCCGTGTAAGCGTCTAGTATTGGCCTGTGATGCTTTGTCATATGGAGTTGGTTGCGTGCTCCAACAAGCGAATGAGTCGGGTAAACTACAACCTGTCGCGTGTGCTTCTAAAAGTTTGTCAAAGGCGGAAAGGGCCTCCAGCAGGGTAGAGAAAGAAGCAGTAGCCTGTGTGTGTGGGGTTAAAAAGATGCATCAGTACCTGTTTGGTCTTCGGTCTGAACTGGAGACAGATCACAAGCCGCTCGCTCATGTCTCTGGAAACAACACCAACGCTTCATCCCGCGTCCAGAGGTGGCCGCTGACATTATCGGCCTACGGTTATGTCATTCGCCACAGACCTGGCACCGAGAATTGTGCCGATGCTTTGAGCCGTCTGCCGTTGCCCACACCGGAGGTGGAAATGCCACAACCGGCGGACCTATTACATAGAAAACATAGAAAATAGGTGCAGGAGCAGGCCATTCAGCCCTTCGAGCCTGCACCGCCATTCAATGAGTTCATGGCTGAACATGCAACTTCAGTACCCCCTTCCTGCTTTCTCGCCATACCCCTTGATCCCCCGAGTAGTAAGGACTTCATCTAACTCCCTTTTGAATATATTTAGTGAATTGGCCTCAACAACGTTCTGTGGTAGAGAATTCCACAGGTTCACCACTCTCTGGGTGAAGAAGTTTCTCCTCATCTAGGTTCTAAATGGCTTACCCCTTATCCTTAGACTGTGACCCCTGGTTCTGGACTTCCCCAACATCGAGAACATTCTTCCTGCATCTAACCTGTCTAAACCCGTCAGAATTTTAAATGTTTCTATGAGGTCCCCTCTCATTCTTCTGAACTCCAGTGAATACAAGCCCAGTTGATCCAGTCTTTCTTGATATGTCAGTCCCACCATCCCGGGAATCAGTCTGGTGAATCTTCGCTGCACTCCCTCAATAGCAAGAATGTCCTTCCTCAAGTTAGGAGACCAAAACTGTACCCAATACTCCAGGTGTGGCCTCACCAAGGCCCTGTACAATTGTAGCAACACCTCTCTGCCCCTGTAAAGGGATGAGGTCCTACGAAAAGAATTTAAGGAGCTAGGAGCTAAATTAAAAAGTAGGACCTCAAAAGTAGTAATCTCGGGATTGCTACCAGTGCCACGTGCTAGTCAGAGTAGGAATCGCAGGATAGCTCAGATGAATACGTGGCTTGAGCAGTGGTGCAACAGGGAGGGATTCAAATTCCTGGGGCATTGGGACCGGTTCTGGGGGAGGTGGGACCAGTACAAACCGGACGGTCTGCACCTGGGCAGGACCGGAACCAATGTCCCAGGGGGAGTGTTTGCTAGTGCTGTTGGGGAGGAGTTAAACTAATATTGCAGGGGGATGGGAACCTATGCAGGGAGACAGAGGGAGACAAAAATGAGGCAAAAGCAAAAGACAGAAAGGAGATGAAGTAAAGTGGAGGGCAGAGAAACCCAAGGCAAAGAACAAAAAGGGCCACTGTACAGCAAAATTCTAAAAGGACAAAGGGTGTTAAAAAAGCAAGCCTGAAGGCTTTGTGTCTTAATGCAAGGAGTATCCGCAATAAGGTGGATGAATTAACTGTGCAAATAGATGTTAACAAATATGATGTGATTGGGATTACGGAGACGTGGCTCCAGGATGATCAGGGCTGGGAACTCAACATCCAGGGGTATTCAACATTCAGGAAGGATAGAATAAAAGGAAAAGGAGGTGGGGTAGTATTGCTGGTTAAAGAGGAGATTAAGGCAATAGTTAGGAAAGACATTAGCTTGGATGATGTGGAATCTATATGGGTAGAGCTGCTGAACACTAAAGGGCAAAAATCGTTAGTGGGAGTTGTGTACAGACCTCCAAACAGTAGTAGTGATTTTGGGGAGGGCATCAAACAGGAAATTAGGAGTGCATGCAATAAAGGTGCAGCAGTTATAATGGGTGACTTTAATATGCACATAGATTGGGCCAGCCAAACTGGAAGCAATACGATGGAGGAGGATTTCCTTGAGTGCATAAGGGATGGTTTTCTAGACCAATATGTCGAGGAACCAACTAGGGGGGAGGCTATCTTAGACTGGGTGTTGTGTAATGAGAGAGGATTAATTAGCAATCTCATTGTGCGAGGCCCCTTGGGGAAGAGTGACCATAATATGGTGCAATTCTGCATTAGGATGGAGAATGAAACAGTTAATTCAGAGACCATGGTCCAGAACTTAAAGAAGGGTAACTTTTAAGGTATGAGGCATGAATTGGCTAAGATAGATTGGCTAATGATACTTAAGGGGTTGACTGTGGATGGGCAATGGCAGACATTTAGAGACCGCATGGATGAATTACAACAATTGTACATTCCTGTCTGGCGTAAAAATAAAAAAGGGAAGGTGGCTCAACCGTTGCTATCTAGGGAAATCAGGGATAGTATTAAAGCCAAGGAAATGGCATACAAATTGGCCAGAAATAGCAGCGAACCTGGGGACTGGGAGAAATTTAGAACTCAGCAGAGGAGGACAAAGGGTTTGATTAGGGCAGGGAAAATGGAGTACGAGAAGAAGCTTGCAGGGAACATTAAGGCGGATTGCAAAAGTTTCTATAGGTATGTAAAGAGAAAAAGGTTAGTAAAGACAAACGTAGGTCCCCTGCAGTCAGAATCAGGGGAAGTCATAACGGGGAACAAAGAAATGGCAGACCAATTGAACAAGTACTTTGGTTCGGTATTCACTAAGGAGGACACAAACAACCTTCCGGATATAAAAGTGGTCAGAGGATCTAGTAAGGAGGAGGAACTGAGGGAAATCTTTATTAGTCGGGAAATTGTGTTGGGGAAATTGATGGGATTGAAGGCCGATAAATCCTCAGGGCCTGATGGACTGCATCCCAGAGTACTTAAGGAGGTGGCCTTGGAAATAGCGGATGCATTGACAGTCATTTTCCAACATTCCATTGACTCTGGATCAGTTCCTATCGAGTGGAGGGTAGCCAATGTAACCCCACTTTTTAAAAAAGGAGGGAGAGAGAAAGCAAGGAATTATAGACCGGTCAGCCTGACCTCAGTAGTGGGTAAAATGATGGAATCAATTATTAAGGATGTCATAGCAGCGCATTTGGAAAATGGTGACATGATAGGTCCAAGTCAGCATGGATTTGTGAAAGGGAGATCATGCTTGACAAATCTTCTGGAATTTTTTGAGGATGTTTCCAATAAAGTGGACAAAGGAGTACCAGTTGATGTGGTATATTTGGACTTTCAGAAGGCTTTCGACAAGGTCCCACACAGGAGATTAATGTGCAAAGTTAAAGCACATGGGATTGGGGGTAGTGTGCTGACGTGGATTGAGAACTGGTTGTCAGACAGGAAGCAAAGAGTAGGAGTAAATGGGTACTTTTCGGAATGGCAGGCAGTGACTAGTGGGGTACCGCAGGGTTCTGTACTGGGGCCCCAGTTGTTTACATTGTACATTAATGATTTAGACGAGGGGATTAAATGTAGTATCTCCAAATTTGCGGATGACACTAAGTTGTGTGGCAGTGTGAGCTGCGAGGAGGATGCTATGAGGCTGCAGAGTGACTTGGATAGGTTAGGTGAGTGGGCAAATGCGTGGCAGATGAAGTATAATGTGGATAAATGTGAGGTTATCCACTTTGGTGGTAAAAACAGAGAGACAGACTATTATCTGAATGGTGACAGATTAGGAAAAGGGAAAGTGCAACGAGACCTGGGTGTCATGGTACATCAGTCATTGAAGGTTGGCATGCAGGTACAGCAGGCGGTTAAGAAAGCAAATGGCATGTTGGCCTTCATAGCGAGGGGATTTGAGTACAGGGGCAGAGAGGTGTTGCTACAGTTGTACAGGGCCTTGGTGAGGCCACACCTGGAGTATTGTGTACAGTTTTGGTCTCCTAACTTGAGGAAGGACATTCTTGCTATTGAGGGAGTGCAGCGAAGGTTCACCAGACTGATTCCCGGGATGGTGGGACTGACCTATCAAGAAAGACTGGATCAACTGGGCTTGTATTCACTAGAGTTCAGAAGAGTGAGAGGGGACCTCATAGAAACGTTTAAAATTCTGACGGGACTGGACAGGTTAGATGCAGGAAGAATGTTCCCAATGTTGGGGAAGTCCAGAACCAGAGGTCACAGTCTAAGGATAAGGGGTAAGCCATTTAGGACCGAGATAAGGAGAAACTTCTTCACCCAGAGAGTGGTGAACTTGTGGAATTCTCTACCACAGAAAGTAGTTGAGGCCAATTCACTAAATATATTCAAAAGGGAGTTAGATGAAGTCCTTACTACTAGGGGGATCAAGGGGTATGGCGAGAAAGCAGGAATGGGGTACTGAAGTTTCATGTTCAGCCATGAACTCATTGAATGGCGGTGCAGGCTAGAAGGGCTGAATGGCCTGCTCCTGCACCTATTTTCTATGTTTCTATGTTTCTATGTACTCAAATCCCCTCGCTATGAAGGCCAACATGCCATTTGCTTTCTTCACCGCCTGCTGTACCTGCATGCCAACCTTCAATGACTGATGTACCATGACACCGAGGTCTCGTTGCACCTCCCCTTTTCCCAATCTGTCACCATTCAGATAATAGTCTGACTCTCTGTTTTTACCACCAAAGTGGATAACCTCACATTTATCCACATTATACTTCATCTGCCATGCATTTGCCCACTCACCTAACCTATCCAAGTCACTCTGCAGCCTCATAGCATCCTCCTCGCAGCTCACACTGCCACACAACTTAGTGTCATCCGCAAATTTGGATATACTACATTTAATCCCCTCGTCCAAATCATTAATGTACAATGTAAACAGCTGGGGCCCCAGCACAGAACCCTGCGGTACCCCACTAGTCACTGCCTGCCATTCCGAAAAGTCCCCATTTACTCCTACTCTTTTCTTCCTGTCTGACAACCAGTTCTCAGTCCATGTCAGTACACTACCCCCAATCCCATGTGCTTTAACTTTGCACATTAATCTCTTGTGTGGGACCTTGTCGAAAGCCTTCTGAAAGTCCAAATATACCACATCAACTGGTTCTCCCTTGTCCACTTTACTGGAAAAATCCTCAAAAAATTCCAGAAGATTTGTCAAGCATGATTTCCCTTTCACAAATCCATGCTGACTTGGACCTATCATGTCACCATTTTCCAAATGCGCTGCTATGACATCTTTAATAATTGATTCCATCATTTTACCCACTACTGAGGTCAGGCTGACCTGTTTTCTCTCTCCCTCCTTTTTTTAAAAAGTGGGGTTACATTGGCTACCCTCCACTCCATAGGAACTGATCCAGAGTCAATGGAATGTTGGAAAATGACTGTCAATGCATCCGCTATTTCCAAGGCCACCTCCTTAAGTACTCTGGGATGCAGTCCATCAGGCCCTGGGGATTTATCGGCCTTCAAATCCATCAATTTCCCCAACACAATTTCCCGACTAATAAAGATTTCCCTCAGTTCCTCCTCCTTACTAGACCCTCTGACCCCTTTTATATCCGGAAGGTTGTTCGTGTCCTCCTTAGTGAATACTGAACCAAAGTACTTGTTCAATTGGTCTGCCATTTCTTTGTTCCCCGTTATGACTTCCCCTGATTCTGACTGCAGGGGACCTACGTTTGTCTTTACTAACCTTTTTCTCTTTACATACCTATAGAAACTTTTGCAATCCGCCTTAATGTTCCCTGCAAGCTTCTTCTCGTACTCCATTTTCCCTGCCCTCATCAAACCCTTTGTCCTCCTCTGCTGAGTTCTAAATTTCTCCCAGTCCCCAGGTTCGCTGCTATTTCTGGCCAATTTGTATGCCACTTCCTTGGCTTTAATACTATCCCTGATTTCCCTTGATAGCCACGGTTGAGCCACCTTCCCTTTTTTTATTTTTACGCCAGACAGGAATGTACAATTGTTGTAGTTCATCCATGCGGTCTCTAAATGTCTGCCATTGC
>NW_027254586.1:70000-120000 GCF_044704955.1 Pristiophorus japonicus
TGGCCCTTATGGCTAAAGGGATCAAGGGGTATGGATAGAAAGCAGGAATGGGGTACTGAGGGAATGATCAGCCATGATCATATTGAATGGTGGTGCAGGCTCGAAGGGCCGAATGGCCTGCTCCTGCACCTATTGTCTATGTTTCTATGTTTCTACCGTCTTACCCTTTAGTCTATTTTCCCAGTCCACTTTAGACAACTGTCTTCAAACCTTTGTAATGCCTTAATTTAAGATCAGGACATTAGTTTGAGACCCAACTTTCTCACCCTCAAACTGAATTGAAACTCTACCACGCTATGATCACTCTTCCCCAGAGGATCCTTCACTACGAGATCATGAATTAATCCTGTCTCATTACACATTACCAGATCTAAAATAGTCTGCTCGCTGGTTGGTTCCACAAGGTATTGCTCTGAGAAACAATCCCGAATACACTCTATGAACTCGTCCTCAAGGCTACCTTTGTCAATTTGCATTGTCCAATCAATATGCAGATGAAAATCATTCTTGATCATTGCCGTTCCTTTATTACAATCCTCCATTATTTATTGATTTATACTCCGTCCAACAGTGTCGCTACTGTTAGGGGACCTGTCGACCAGTGACTTTTTCCCCTTATTATTTCTTATCTTCACCCAAACTGATTCTACATCTTGATCCTCTGAACCAATATCGTTTCCAACTAACGCACTGATCCCGTCCTTTTTTATCAGTGTTACCCCACCTCCTTTTGGTTTCCGAATTGTCAAATGCCCCTGAATATTGAGTTCCCAGTCCTGGTCACCTTGCAACCAAGTCTCTGTAACGGCTATCGGATCACACCCGTTTATTTCTGCTTGTGCCGTCAACTCATCTATCTTGTTACGAATGCTGCGTGCATTCAGATAAAGAGTTTTTAACTGAGCATTTAAGACAAAGGGAGACACAGAGACAGAGCCAGCGACAGATAGACAGACAGAGAAAGAGAGGGAGAGACAGAGAGACAGAGAGAGAGAGAGAGGGAGAGACAGAGAGACAGAGAGAGAGAGAGAGAGAGAGAGAGAGAGGGACAGAGAGAGAGAGAGAGAGAGGGACAGAGAGAGAGAGAGAGAGGGACAGAGAGAAAGGGGTTCCTGATGGGGAGACTCCCTCTATAAAAGGGGTCCCTGATGGGGAGACTCTCTATAAAAGGGGTCCCTGATGGGGAGACTCTCTATAAAAGGGGTCCCTGATGGGGAGACTCTCTATAAAAGGGGTCCCTGATGGGGAGACCCTCTATAAAAGGGGTCCCTGATGGGGAGACTCCCTCTATAAAAGGGGTCCCTGATGGGGAGACTCTCTCTATAAAAGGGGTCCCTGATGGGGAGACTCTCTATAAAAGGGGTCCCTGATGGGGAGACCCTCTATAAAAGGGGTCCCTGATGGGGAGACTCTCTCTATAAAAGGGGTCCCTGATGGGGAGACTCTCTATAAAAGGGGTCCCTGATGGGGAGACTCCCTCTATAAAAGGGGTCCCTGATGGGGAGACTCTCTCTATAAAAGGGGTCCCTGATGGGGAGACTCTCTATAAAAGGGGTCCCTGATGGGGAGACTCCCTCTATAAAAGGGGTCCCTGATGGGGAGACCCTCTATAAAAGGGGTCCCTGATGGGGAGACTCTCTATAAAAGGGGTCCCTGATGGGGAGACTCTCTATAAAAGGGGTCCCTGATGGGGAGACTCTCTATAAAAGGGGTCCCTGATGGGGAGACTCTCTATAAAAGGGGTCCCTGATGGGGAGACTCTGTGTATAAAAGGGGTCCCTGAGGAGACGGGACCCAGACGAGGCGAGGGCCCAGGGGCAGCACGGGGGCCCAGCCCACGCCGCGATATGTGGGCGCACTCGGTCCGTGCAGCGGAACTGGTCTCCGGCCGCCCTGGTTAACCCTCGCCACTGGACAAAGACCCGGCTCTGTCAAGCCCCGTGTGGTGGCTGGTGTTCAACGGTCACCCCAGGTTAAAACAATCCACCCACAGGCATCTCCCACCCCCTCAATTGGAGATCAGTGACCTGGAACATCGGGTCCTTCATCGGAACACCTTTGAGCTCATGTGGAACAAGCCATCCTCGTTTGAGGGACCGCCGATGATGATGAGAATATATTTCAGGCGGAGGTGGACAGATTTTTGAGCGATAATGGAATAAGGGGTTACGGGGAGCGGGCGGGGAAGTGGAGCTGAGTCCATGGTCGGATCAGCCGAGATCGTGTTGAATGGCGGAGCAGGCTCGGGGGGCCGAATGGCCGACTCCTGCTCCTATTCCTTATGTTCTTACGTTGATGTTGTTGCCGGCCAGGCCCTCTTGCACCCATTGGCTGTGCCCACATCGCAGTTGGTTACCCGCACCAGGGACGGCAGAGAAGAGCAGCAGGAGGAGCTGAAGGCAACACCAGCCCGGCCTCGTGGCTGAGAGTCTCGGTCAGCTCTTCGGGTTGGGGAAGGGTCTGGGGGCCTCTTCGGTGGAGATATAGGTACAGAAGCAGGGACTATGATGTCTTTCGACGCCACTCACAAGCACACACACGACAAGATGGCCCCGCAACACAACTGCGATCACATGACCTCGCCACACGACCTTTTATTGCTGACACATCAGTAGTTGTTATGACATCAGGACTCCACTAGGCGGTGCTCGATTACGCCTCTCCCTCCTCATTGAAGAAGTTAATCAGAACAAAATAATAACTGGCATGGTTCACACGACAAACGAACTGGGCGGGATGTTCGGCTTTGCTCATTTCCGGCGCGGAAACGTTTGCGCCCGGGAACATTTCGCATCTCAGTCAGCAAAATTGGGCAGCCTGGCCCCGAGTGTGGGTCGTGGTGGGAAGTGAGGCGCTAGGCTGGCAGAGCACAGGAAAACACCGAGCGAAAGAGCCAACTCGGAGCACTCTGAGAGAGGGCTGTGTTGGAAAATATAAATATTCCCAATATATACCCGGTCCCAGAGGGGGAAAGGACAGTGTATCTAACGCACTGTGACACCCGGTCCCAGAGGGGGGAAAGGACAGTGTATCTAACGCACTGTGACACCCGGTCCCAGAGGGGGAAAGGACAGTGTATCTAACGCACTGTGACACCCGGTCCCAGAGGGGGAAAGGACAGTGTATCTAACGCACTGTGACACCTGGTCCCAGAGGGGGAAAGGACAGTGTATCTAACGCACTGTGACACCCGGTCCCAGAGGGGGGAAAGGACAGTGTAATTAACGCACTGTGACACCTGGTCCCAGAGGGGGAAAGGTCAGTGTATCTAACGCACTGTGACCCCCGGTCCCAGAGGGGGAAAGGACAGTGTATCTAACGCACTGTGACACCCGGTCCCAGAGGGGGAAAGGACAGTGTATCTAACGCACTGTGACACCCGGTCCCAGAGGGGGAAAGGACAGTTTATCCAACGCACTGTGACACCCGGTCACAGAGGGGGAAAGGACAGTGTATCTAACGCACTGTGACACCCGGTCCCAGAGGGGGAAAGGACAGTGTAACTAACACACTGTGACACCCGGTCACAGAGGGGGAAAGGACAGTGTATCTAACGCACTGTGACACCCGGTCCCAGAGAGGGAAAGGACAGTATATCTAACGCACTGTGACACCCGGTCCCAGAGGGGGAAAGGACAGTGTATCTAACGCACTGTGACACCCGGTCCCAGAGGGGGAAAGGACAGTGTATCTAACGCACTGTGATACCCGGTCCCAGAGGGGGAAAGGACAGTGTATCTAACGCACTGTGACACCCGGTCCCAGAGGGGGAAAGGACAGTGTATCTAACACACTGTGACACCCGGTCCCAGAGGGGGAAAGGACAGTGTATCTAACGCACTGTGACACCCGGTCCCAGAGGAGCAAAGGACAGTGTATCTAACGCACTGTGACACCTGGTCCCAGAGAGGGAAAGGACAGTGTATCTAACGCACTGTGACACCCGGTCCCAGAGGGGGAAAGGACAGTGTATCTAACGTACTGTGACACCCGGTCCCAGAGGGGGAAAGGACAGTGTATCTAACGTACTGTGACACCCGGTCCCAGAGGAGCAAAGGACAGTGTATCTAACGCACTGTGACACCCGGTCCCAGAGAGGGAAAGGTCAGTGTATCTAACGCACTGTGACCCCCGGTCCCAGAGGGGGAAAGGACAGCGTATCTAACGCACTGTGACACCCGGTCCCAGAGGGGGAAAGGACAGTGTATCCAACGCACTGTGACACCCGGTCACAGAGGGGGAAAGGACAGTGTATCTAACGCACTGTGACACCCAGTCCCAGAGGGGGAAGGACAGTGTATCTAACGCACTGTGACACCCGGTCCCAGAGGGGGAAAGGTCAGTGTATCTAACGCACTGTGACACCCGGTCCCAGAGGGGGAAAGGACAGTGTATCTAACGCACTGTGACACCCGGTCCCAGAGGGGGAAAGGACAGTGTATCGAACGCACTGTGACACCCGGTCCCAGAGGGGGAAAGGACTGTGTATCTAACGCACTGTGACACCCGGTCCCAGAGGGGGAAAGGTCAGTGTATCTAACGCACTGTGACACCCGGTCCCAGAGGGGGAAAGGACAGTGTATCTAAAGCACTGTGACACCCGGTCCCAGAGGGGGAAAGGACAGTGTATCTAACGCACTGACACCCGGTCCCAGAGGGGGAAAGGACAGTGTATCTAACGCACTGTGACACCCGGTCCCAGAGGGGGAAAGGACAGTGTATCTAACGCACTGTGACACCCGGTCCCAGAGGGGGAAAGGACAGTGTATCTAACGCACTGTGACACCCGGTCCCAGAGGGGGAATGGACAGTGTATCTAACGCACTGTGACACCCGGTCCCAGAGGGGGAAAGGACAGTGTATCTAACGCACTGTGACACCCGGTCCCAGAGGGGGAAAGGACAGTGTATCTAACACACTGTGACACCCGGTCCCAGATGGGGAAAGGACAGTGTATCTAACGCACTGTGACACCCGTTCCCAGAGGGGGGAAAGGACAGTGTATCTAACACACTGTGACACCCGGTCCCAGAGGGGGAAAGGACAGTGTATCTAACGCACTGTGACACCCGGTCCCAGAGGAGTAAAGGACAGTGTATCTAACGCACTGTGACACCCGGTCCCAGAGGGGGGAAAGGACAGTGTAATTAACGCACTGTGACACCTGGTCCCAGAGGGGGAAAGGTCAGTGTATCTAACGCACTGTGACCCCCGGTCCCAGAGGGGGAAAGGACAGTGTATCTAACGCACTGTGACACCCGGTCCCAGAGGGGGAAAGGACAGTGTATCTAACGCACTGTGACACCCGGTCCCAGAGGGGGAAAGGACAGTTTATCCAACGCACTGTGACACCCGGTCACAGAGGGGGAAAGGACAGTGTATCTAACGCACTGTGACACCCGGTCCCAGAGGGGGAAAGGACAGTGTAACTAACACACTGTGACACCCGGTCACAGAGGGGGAAAGGACAGTGTATCTAACGCACTGTGACACCCGGTCCCAGAGAGGGAAAGGACAGTATATCTAACGCACTGTGACACCCGGTCCCAGAGGGGGAAAGGACAGTGTATCTAACGCACTGTGACACCCGGTCCCAGAGGGGGAAAGGACAGTGTATCTAACGCACTGTGACACCCGGTCCCAGAGGGGGAAAGGACAGTGTATCTAACGCACTGTGACACCCGGTCCCAGAGGGGGAAAGGACAGTGTATCTAACACACTGTGACACCCGGTCCCAGAGGGGGAAAGGACAGTGTATCTAACGCACTGTGACACCCGGTCCCAGAGGAGCAAAGGACAGTGTATCTAACGCACTGTGACACCTGGTCCCAGAGAGGGAAAGGACAGTGTATCTAACGCACTGTGACACCCGGTCCCAGAGGGGGAAAGGACAGTGTATCTAACGTACTGTGACACCCGGTCCCAGAGGGGGAAAGGACAGTGTATCTAACGTACTGTGACACCCGGTCCCAGAGGAGCAAAGGACAGTGTATCTAACGCACTGTGACACCCGGTCCCAAAGAGGGAAAGGTCAGTGTATCTAACGCACTGTGACCCCCGGTCCCAGAGGGGGAAAGGACAGCGTATCTAACGCACTGTGACACCCGGTCCCAGAGGGGGAAAGGACAGTGTATCCAACGCACTGTGACACCCGGTCACAGAGGGGGAAAGGACAGTGTATCTAACGCACTGTGACACCCAGTCCCAGAGGGGGAAGGACAGTGTATCTAACGCACTGTGACACCCGGTCCCAGAGGGGGAAAGGTCAGTGTATCTAACGCACTGTGACACCCGGTAGCAGAGGGGGAAAGGACAGTGTATCTAACGCACTGTGACACCCGGTCCCAGAGGGGGAAAGGACAGTGTATCTAACGCACTGTGACACCCGGTCCCAGAGGGGGAAAGGACTGTGTATCTAACGCACTGTGACACCCGGTCCCAGAGGGGGAAAGGTCAGTGTATCTAACGCACTGTGACACCCGGTCCCAGAGGGGGAAAGGACAGTGTATCTAAAGCACTGTGACACCCGGTCCCAGAGGGGGAAAGGACAGTGTATCTAACGCACTGACACCCGGTCCCAGAGGGGGAAAGGACAGTGTATCTAACGCACTGTGACACCCGGTCCCAGAGGGGGAAAGGACAGTGTATCTAACGCACTGTGACACCCGGTCCCAGAGGGGGAAAGGACAGTGTATCTAACGCACTGTGACACCCGGTCCCAGAGGGGGAAAGGACAGTGTATCTAACGCACTGTGACCCCCGGTCCCAGAGGGGGAAAGGACAGTGTATCTAACGCACTGTGACACCCGGTCCCAGAGGGGGAAAGGACAGTGTATCTAACGCACTGACACCCGGTCCCAGAGGGGGAAAGGACAGTGTATCTAACGCACTGTGACACCCGGTCCCAGAGGGGGAAAGGACAGTGTATCTAACGCACTGTGACACCCGGTCCCAGAGGGGGAATGGACAGTGTATCTAACGCACTGTGACACCCGGTCCCAGAGGGGGAAAGGACAGTGTATCTAACGCACTGTGACACCCGGTCCCAGAGGGGGAAAGGACAGTGTATCTAACACACTGTGACACCCGGTCCCAGATGGGGAAAGGACAGTGTATCTAACGCACTGTGACACCCGTTCCCAGAGGGGGGAAAGGACAGTGTATCTAACGCACTGTGACACCTGTTCCCAGAGGGGAAAAGGTCAGTGTATCTAACGCACTGTGACCCCCGGTCCCAGAGGGGGAAAGGACAGTGTATCTAACGCACTGTGACACCCGGTCCCAGAGGAGGAAAGGACCGTGTATCTAACGCACTGTGACACGGTCCCAGAGGGGGAAAGGACAGTGTATCCAACGCACTGTGACACCCGGTCCCAGAGGGGGAAAGGACAGTGTATCTAACGCACTGTGACACCCGGTCCCAGAGGGGGAAAGGACAGTTTATCCAACGCACTGTGACACCCGGTCACAGAGGGGGAAAGGACAGTGTATCTAACACACTGTGACACCCGGTCACAGAGGGGGAAAGGACAGTGTATCTAACGCACTGTGACACCCGGTCCCAGAGGGGGAAAGGACAGTGTATCCAACGCACTGTGACACCCGGTCCCAGAGGGGGAAAGGACAGTGTATCTAACGCACTGTGACACCCGGTCCCAGAGGAGTAAAGGACAGTGTATCTAACGCACTGTGACACCCGGTCCCAGAGGGGGGAAAGGACAGTGTATCTAACGCACTGTGACACCTGGTCCCAGAGGGGGAAAGGTCAGTGTATCTAACGCACTGTGACCCCCGGTCCCAGAGGGGGAAAGGACAGTGTATCTAACGCACTGTGACACCCGGTCCCAGAGGGGGAAAGGACAGTGTATCTAACGCACTGTGACACCCGGTCCCAGAGGGGGAAAGGACAGTTTATCCAACGCACTGTGACACCCGGTCACAGAGGGGGAAAGGACAGTGTATCTAACGCACTGTGACACCCGGTCCCAGAGGGGGAAAGGACAGTGTAACTAACACACTGTGACACCCGGTCACAGAGGGGGAAAGGACAGTGTATCTAACGCACTGTGACACCCGGTCCCAGAGAGGGAAAGGACAGTATATCTAACGCACTGTGACACCCGGTCCCAGAGGGGGAAAGGACAGTGTATCTAACGCACTGTGACACCCGGTCCCAGAGGGGGAAAGGACAGTGTATCTAACGCACTGTGACACCCGGTCCCAGAGGGGGAAAGGACAGTGTATCTAACGCACTGTGACACCCGGTCCCAGAGGGGGAAAGGAGAGTGTATCTAACACACTGTGACACCCGGTCCCAGAGGGGGAAAGGACAGTGTATCTAACGCACTGTGACACCCGGTCCCAGAGGAGCAAAGGACAGTGTATCTAACGCACTGTGACACCTGGTCCCAGAGAGGGAAAGGACAGTGTATCTAACGCACTGTGACACCCGGTCCCAGAGGGGGAAAGGAAAGTGTATCTAACGTACTGTGACACCCGGTCCCAGAGGGGGAAAGGACAGTGTATCTAACGTACTGTGACACCCGGTCCCAGAGGAGCAAAGGACAGTGTATCTAACGCACTGTGACACCCGGTCCCAGAGGGGGATAGGACAGTGTATCTAACGTACTGTGACACCCGGTCCCAGAGGAGCAAAGGACAGTGTATCTAACGCACTGTGACACCCGGTCCCAGAGGGGGAAAGGACAGTGTATCTAACGCACTGTGACACCCGGTCCCAGAGGGGGAAAGGACAGTGTATCCAACGCACTGTGACACCCGGTCACAGAGGGGGAAAGGACAGTGTATCTAACGCACTGTGACACCCGGTCCCAGAGGGGGAAAGGACTGTGTATCTAACGCACTGTGACACACGGTCCCAGAGGGGGAAAGGTCAGTGTATCTAACGCACTGTGACACCCGGTCCCAGAGGGGGAAAGGACAGTGTATCTAAAGCACTGTGACACCCCGTCCCAGAAGGGGAAAGGACAGTGTATCTAACGCACTGTGACACCCGGTCCCAGAGGGGGAAAGGACAGTGTATCTAACGCACTGTGACACCTGGTCCCAGAGGGGGAAAGGACAGTGTATCTAACACACTGTGACACCCGGTCCCAGAGGGTGAAAGGACAGTGTATCTAACCCACTGTGACACCTGGTCCCAGAGGGGGAAAGGACAGTGTATCTAACACACTGTGACACCCGGTCCCAGAGGGGGAAAGGACAGTGTATCTAACGCACTGTGACACCCGGTCCCAGAGGGGGAAAGGACAGTGTATCTAACGCACTGTGACACCCGGTCCCAGAGGGGGAAAGGACAGTGTATCTAACGCACTGTGACACCCGGTCCCAGAGGGGGAAAGGACAGTGTATCTAACGCACTGACACCCGGTCCCAGAGGGGGAAAGGACAGTGTATCTAACGCACTGTGACACCCGGTCCCAGAGGGGGAAAGGACAGTGTATCTAACGCACTGTGACACCCGGTCCCAGAGGGGGAATGGACAGTGTATCTAACACACTGTGACACCCGGTCCCAGAGGGGGAAAGGACAGTGTATCTAACACACTGTGACACCTGGTCCCAGAGGGGAAAAGGTCAGTGTATCTAACGCACTGTGACCCCCGGTCCCAGAGGGGGAAAGGACAGTGTATCTAACGCACTGTGACACCCGGTCCCAAAGGAGGAAAGGACCGTGTATCTAACGCACTGTGACACGGTCCCAGAGGGGGAAAGGACAGTGTATCCAACGCACTGTGACACCCGGTCACAGAGGGGGAAAGGACAGTATATCTAACGCACTGTGACACCCGGTCCCAGAGGGGGAAAGGACAGTGTATCTAACACACTGTGACACCCGGTCACAGAGGGGGAAAGGACAGTGTATCTAACGCACTGTGACACCCGGTCCCAGAGGGGGAAAGGACAGTGTATCTAACGCACTGTGACACCCGGTCCCAGAGGGGGAAAGGACAGTGTATCTAACGCACTGTGACACCCGGTCCCAGAGGGGGAAAGGTCAGTGTATCTAACGCACTGTGACACCCGGTCCCAGAGGGGGAAAGGACAGTGTATCTAACGCACTGTGACACCCGGTCCCAGAAGGGGAAAGGACAGTGTATCTAACGCACTGTGACACCCGGTCCCAGAGGGGGAAAGGACAGTGTATCTAACGCACTGTGACACCCGGTCCCAGAGGGGGAAAGGACAGTGTATCTAACGCATTGTGACACCCGGTCCCAGAGGGGGAAAGGACAGTGTATCTAACTCACTGTGACACCCGGTCCCAGAGGGGGAAAGGACAGTGTATCTAACGCACTGTCACACCCGGTCCCAGAGGGGGGAAAGGACAGTGTATCTAACGCACTGTGACACCTGGTCCCAGAGGGGGAAAGGTCAGTGTATCTAACGCACTGTGACCCCCGGTCCCAGAGGGGGAAAGGACAGTGTATCTAACGCACTGTGACACCCGGTCCCAGAGGAGGAAAGGACAGTGTATCTAACGCACTGTGACACGGTCCCAGAGGGGGAAAGGACAGTGTATCCAACGCACTGTGACACCCGGTCCCAGAGGGGGAAAGGACAGTGTATCTAACGCACTGTGACACCCGGTCCCAGAGGGGGAAAGGACAGTGTATCTAACGCACTGTGACACCCGGTCCCAGAGGGGGAAAGGACAGTGTATCTAACACACTGTGACACCCGGTCACAGAGGGGGAAAGGACAGTGTATCTAACGCACTGTGACACCCGGTCCCAGAGGGGGAAAGGACAGTGTATCTAACGCACTGTGACACCCGGTCCCAGAGGGGGAAAGGACAGTGTATCTAACGCACTGTGACACCCGGTCCCAGAGGGGGAAAGGACAGTGTATCTAACGCACTGACACCCGGTCCCAGAGGGGGAAAGGACAGTGTATCTAACGCACTGTGACACCCGGTCCCAGAGGGGGAAAGGACAGTGTATCTAACGCACTGTGACACCTGGTCCCAGAGGGGGAAAGGACAGTGTATCTAACGCACTGTGACACCTGGTCCCAGAGGGGGAAAGGACAGTGTATCTAACGCACTGTGACACCTGGTCCCAGAGGGGGAAAGGACAGTGTATCTAACGCACTGTGACACCCGGTCCCAGAGGGGGAAAGGACAGTGTATCTAACACACTGTGACACCCGGTCCCAGAGGGGGAAAGGACAGTGTATCTAACGCACTGTGACACCTGGTCCCAGAGGGGGAAAGGACAGTGTATCTAACGCACTGTGACACCCGGTCCCAGAGGGGGAAAGGACAGTGTATCTAACGCACTGTGACACCCGGTCCCAGAGGGGGAAAGGACAGTGTATCTAACGCACTGTGACACCCGGTCCCAGAGGGGGAAAGGACAGTGTATCTAACGCACTGTGACACCCGGTCCCAGAGGGGGAAAGGACAGTGTATCTAACTCACTGTGACACCCGGTCCCAGAGGGGGAAAGGACAGTGTATCTAACGCACTGTGACACCCGGTCCCAGAGGGGGGAAAGGACAGTGTATCTAACACACTGTGACACCTGGTCCCAGAGGGGGAAAGGTCAGTGTATCTAACGCACTGTGACCCCCGGTCCCAGAGGGGGAAAGGACAGTGTATCTAACGCACTGTGACACCCGGTCCCAGAGGAGGAAAGGACAGTGTATCTAACGCACTGTGACACGGTCCCAGAGGGGGAAAGGACAGTGTATCCAACGCACTGTGACACCCGGTCACAGAGGGGGAAAGGACAGTGTATCTAACGCACTGTGACACCCGGTCCCAGAGGGGGAAAGGACAGTGTATCTAACACACTGTGACACCCGGTCACAGAGGGGGAAAGGACAGTGTATCTAACGCACTGTGACACCCGGTCCCAGAGGGGGAAAGGACAGTGTATCTAACGCACTGTGACACCCGGTCCCAGAGGGGGAAAGGACAGTGTATCTAACGCACTGTGACACCCGGTCCCAGAGGGGGAAAGGACAGTGTATCTAACGCACTGACACCCGGTCCCAGAGGGGGAAAAGGACAGTGTATCTAACGCACTGTGACACCCGGTAACAGAGGAGCAAAGGACAGTGTATCTAACGCACTGTGACACCTGGTCCCAGAGAGGGAAAGGACAGTGTATCTAACGCACTGTGACACCCGGTCCCAGAGGGGGAAAGGACAGTGTATCTAACGTACTGTGACACCCGGTCCCAGAGGGGGAAAGGACAGTGTATCTAACGTACTGTGACACCCGGTCCCAGAGGAGCAAAGGACAGTGTATCTAACGCACTGTGACACCCGGTCCCAGAGGGGGAAAGGACAGTGTATCTAACGTACTGTGACACCCGGTCCCAGAGGGGGAAAGGACAGTGTATCTAACGTACTGTGACACCCGGTCCCAGAGGGGGAAAGGACAGTGTATCTAACACACTGTGACACCCGGTCCCAGAGGGGGAAAGGACAGTGTATCTAACGCACTGTGACACCCGGTCCCAGAGAGGGAAAGGTCAGTGTATCTAACGCACTGTGACCACCAGTCCCAGAGGGGGAAAGGACAGCGTATCTAACGCACTGTGACACCCGGTCACAGAGGGGGAAAGGACAGTGTATCTAACGCACTGTGACACCCAGTCCCAGAGGTGGAAGGACAGTGTATCTAACGCACTGTGACACCCGGTCCCAGAGGGGGAAAGGACAGTGTATCTAACGCACTGTGACACCCGGTCCCAGAGGGGGAAAGGACAGTGTATCTAACGCACTGTGACACCCGGTCCCAGAGGGGGAAAGGACTGTATATCTAACGCACTGTGACACCCGGTCCCAGAGGGGGAATGGTCAGTGTATCTAACGCACTGTGACACCCGGTCCCAGAGGGGGAAAGGACAGTGCATCTAAAGCACTGTGACACCCGGTCCCAGAAGGGGAAAGGACAGTGTATCTAACGCACTGTGACACCTGGTCCCAGAGGGGGAAAGGACAGTGTATCTAACACACTGTGACACCCGGTCCCAGAGGGGGAAAGGACAGTGTATCTAACACACTGTAACACCCGGTCCCAGAGGGGGAAAGGACAGTGTATCTAACGCACTGTGACACCCGGTCCCAGAGGGGGAAAGGACAGTGTATCTAACGCACTGTGACACCCGGTCCCAGAGGGGGAAAGGACAGTGTATCTAACGCACTGACACCCGGTCCCAGAGGGGGAAAGGACAGTGTATCTAACGCACTGTGACACCTGGTCCCAGAGGGGGAAAGGACAGTGTATCTAACGCACTGTGACACCTGGTCCCAGAGGGGGAAAGGACAGTGTATCTAACGCACTGTGACACCTGGTCCCAGAGGGGGAAAGGACAGTGTATCTAACGCACTGTGACACCCGGTCCCAGAGGGGGAAAGGACAGTGTATCTAACACACTGTGACACCCGGTCCCAGAGGGGGAAAGGACAGTGTATCTAACGCACTGTGACACCTGGTCCCAGAGGGGGAAAGGACAGTGTATCTAACGCACTGTGACACCCGGTCCCAGAGGGGGAAAGGACAGTGTATCTAACGCACTGTGACACCCGGTCCCAGAGGGGGAAAGGACAGTGTATCTAACGCACTGTGACACCCGGTCCCAGAGGGGGAAAGGACAGTGTATCTAACGCACTGTGACACCCGGTCCCAGAGGGGGAAAGGACAGTGTATCTAACTCACTGTGACACCCGGTCCCAGAGGGGGAAAGGACAGTGTATCTAACGCACTGTGACACCCGGTCCCAGAGGGGGGAAAGGACAGTGTATCTAACACACTGTGACACCTGGTCCCAGAGGGGGAAAGGTCAGTGTATCTAACGCACTGTGACCCCCGGTCCCAGAGGGGGAAAGGACAGTGTATCTAACGCACTGTGACACCCGGTCCCAGAGGAGGAAAGGACAGTGTATCTAACGCACTGTGACACGGTCCCAGAGGGGGAAAGGACAGTGTATCCAACGCACTGTGACACCCGGTCACAGAGGGGGAAAGGACAGTGTATCTAACGCACTGTGACACCCGGTCCCAGAGGGGGAAAGGACAGTGTATCTAACACACTGTGACACCCGGTCACAGAGGGGGAAAGGACAGTGTATCTAACGCACTGTGACACCCGGTCCCAGAGGGGGAAAGGACAGTGTATCTAACGCACTGTGACACCCGGTCCCAGAGGGGGAAAGGACAGTGTATCTAACGCACTGTGACACCCGGTCCCAGAGGGGGAAAGGACAGTGTATCTAACGCACTGACACCCGGTCCCAGAGGGGGAAAAGGACAGTGTATCTAACGCACTGTGACACCCGGTAACAGAGGAGCAAAGGACAGTGTATCTAACGCACTGTGACACCTGGTCCCAGAGAGGGAAAGGACAGTGTATCTAACGCACTGTGACACCCGGTCCCAGAGGGGGAAAGGACAGTGTATCTAACGTACTGTGACACCCGGTCCCAGAGGGGGAAAGGACAGTGTATCACACACTGTGACACCCGGCCCCAGAGGGGGAAAGGACAGTGTATCTAACGCACTGTGACACCCGGTCCCAGAGGGGGAAAGGACAGTGTATCTAACACACTGTGACACCCGGTCCCAGAGGGGGAAAGGACAGTGTATCTAACGTACTGTGACACCCGGTCCCAGAGGAGCAAAGGACAGTGTATCTAACGCACTGTGACACCCGGTCCCAGAGGGGGAAAGGACAGTGTATCTAACGTACTGTGACACCCGGTCCCAGAGGGGGAAAGGACAGTGTATCTAACGTACTGTGACACCCGGTCCCAGAGGGGGAAAGGACAGTGTATCTAACACACTGTGACACCCGGTCCCAGAGGGGGAAAGGACAGTGTATCTAACGCACTGTGACACCCGGTCCCAGAGAGGGAAAGGTCAGTGTATCTAACGCACTGTGACCACCAGTCCCAGAGGGGGAAAGGACAGCGTATCTAACGCACTGTGACACCCGGTCACAGAGGGGGAAAGGACAGTGTATCTAACGCACTGTGACACCCAGTCCCAGAGGTGGAAGGACAGTGTATCTAACGCACTGTGACACCCGGTCCCAGAGGGGGAAAGGACAGTGTATCTAACGCACTGTGACACCCGGTCCCAGAGGGGGAAAGGACAGTGTATCTAACGCACTGTGACACCCGGTCCCAGAGGGGGAAAGGACTGTATATCTAACGCACTGTGACACCCGGTCCCAGAGGGGGAATGGTCAGTGTATCTAACGCACTGTGACACCCGGTCCCAGAGGGGGAAAGGACAGTGCATCTAAAGCACTGTGACACCCGGTCCCAGAAGGGGAAAGGACAGTGTATCTAACGCACTGTGACACCTGGTCCCAGAGGGGGAAAGGACAGTGTATCTAACACACTGTGACACCCGGTCCCAGAGGGGGAAAGGACAGTGTATCAATGCACTGTGACCCCCGGTCCCAGAGGGGGAAAGGACAGTGTATCTAACGCACTGTGATACCCGGTCCCAGAGGGGGAAAGGACAGTGTATCTAACGCACTGTGACACCCGGTCCCAGAGGGGGAAAGGACAGTGTATCTAACGCACTGTGACACCCGGTCCCAGAGGGGGAAAGGACAGTGTATCTAACGCACTGTGACACCCGGTCCCAGAGGGGGAAAGGACAGTGTATCTAACGCACTGTGACACCCGGTCCCAGAGGGGGAAAGGACAGTGTATCTAACGCATTGTGACACCCGGTCCCAGAGGGGGAAAGGACAGTGTATCTAACGCACTGTGACACCCGGTCCCAGAGGGGGAAAGGACAGTGTATCTAACGCACTGTGACACCCGGTCCCAGAAGGGGAAAGGACTGTGTATCTAACGCACTGTGACACCCGGTCCCAGAGGGGGAAAGGACAGTGTATCTAACGCACTGTGACACCCGGTCCCAGAAGGGGAAAGGACAGTGTATCTAACGCACTGTGACACCCGGTCCCAGAGGGGGAAAGGACAGTGTATCTAACGCACTGTGACACCCGGTCCCAGAAGGGGAAAGGACAGTATATCTAACGCACTGTGACACCCGGTCCCAGAGGGGGAAAGGACAGTGTATCTAACGCACTGTGACACCCGGTCCCAGAGGGGGAAAGGACAGTGTATCTAATGCATTGTGACACCCGGTCCCAGAGGGGGAAAGGACAGTGTATCTAACTCACTGTGACACCCAGTCCCAGAGGGGGAAAGGACAGTGTATCTAACGCACTGTCACACCCGGTCCCAGAGGGGGGAAAGGACAGTGTATCTAACGCACTGTGACACCTGGTCCCAGAGGGGGAAAGGTCAGTGTATCTAACGCACTGTGACCCCCCGTCCCAGAGGGGGAAAGGACACTGTATCTAACGCACTGTGACACCCGGTCCCAGAGGGGGAAAGGACAGTGTATCTAACGCACTGTGACACCCGGTCCCAAAGGAGGAAAGGACAGTGTATCTAACGCACTGTGACACGGTCCCAGAGGGGGAAAGGACAGTGTATCCAACGCACTGTGACACCCGGTCACAGAGGGGGAAAGGACAGTGTATCTAACGCACTGTGACACCCGGTCCCAGAGGGGGAAAGGACAGTGTATCTAACGCACTGTGACACCCGGTCCCAGAGGGGGAAAGGACAGTGTATCTAACACACTGTGACACCCGGTCACAGAGGGGGAAAGGACAGTGTATCTAACGCACTGTGACACCCGGTCCCAGAGGGGGAAAGGACAGTGTATCTAACGCACTGTGACACCCGGTCCCAGAGGGGGAAAGGACAGTGTATCTAACGCACTGTGACACCCGGTCCCAGAGGGGGAAAGGACAGTGTATCTAACGCAGTGTGACACCCGGTCCCAGAGGGGGAAAGGACAGTGTATCTAACGCACTGTGACACCCGGTCCCAGAGGGGGAAAGGACAGTGTATCTAACGCACTGTGACACCCGGTCCCAGAGGGGGAAAGGACAGTGTATCTAACGCACTGTGACACCCGGTCCCAGAGGGGGAAAGGCCAGTGTATCTAACAGACTGTGACACCCGGTCCCAGAGGGGGAAAGGACAGTGTATCTAACGCACTGTGACACCTGGTCCCAGAGGGGGAAAGGACAGTGTATCTAACGCACTGTGACACCTGGTCTCAGAGGGGGAAAGGACAGCGTATCTAAAGCACTGTGACACCCGGTCCCAGAGGGGGAAAGGACAGTGTATCTAACGCACTGTGACACCCGGTCCCAGAGGGGGAAAGGACAGTGTATCTAACGCACTGTGACACCCGGTCCCAGAGGGGGAAAGGACAGTGTATCTAACGCACTGTGACACCCGGTCCCAGAGGGGGAAAGGACAGTGTATCTAACGCACTGTGACACCCGGTCCCAGAGGGGGAAAGGACAGTGTATCTAACGCATTGTGACATCCGGTCCCAGAGGGGGAAAGGACAGTGTATCTAACACACTGTGACACCCGGTCCCAGAGGGGGGAAAGGACAGTGTATCTAACGCACTGTGACACCCGGTCCCAGAGAGGGAAAGGACAGTGTATCTAACGCACTGTGACACCCGGTCCCAGAGGTTGAAAGGACAGTGTATCTAACGCACTGTGACACCAGGTCCCAGAGGGGGAAAGGACAGTGTATCTAACGCACTGTGACACCAGGTCCCAGAGGGGGAAAGGACAGTGTATCTAACACACTGTGACACCCGGTCCCAGAGGGGGAAAGGACAGTGTATTTAACGCACTGTGACACCCGGTCCCAGAGGGGGAAAGGACAGTGTATCTAACGCACTGTGATACCCGGTCCCAGAGGGGGAAAGGACAGTGTATCTAACACACTGTGACACCCGGTCCCAGAGGGGGAAAGGACAGTGTATCTAAAGCACTGTGACACCCGGTCCCAGAGGGGGAAAGGACAGTGTATCTAACGCACTGTGACACCCGGTCCCAGAGGGGGAAAGGACAGTGTATCTAACGCACTGTGACACCCGGTCCCAGAGGGGGAAAGGACAGTGTATCTAACGCACTGTGACACCCGGTCCCAGAGGGGGAAAGGACAGTGTATCTAACGCACTGTGACACCCGGTCCCAGAGGGGGAAAGGACAGTGTATCTAACGCAGTGTGACACCCGGTCCCAGAGGGGGAAAGGACAGTGTATCTAACGCACTGTGACACCCGGTCCCAGAGGGGGAAAGGACAGTGTATCTAACGCACTGTGACACCCGGTCCCAGAGGGGGAAAGGACAGTGTATCTAACGCACTGTGACACCCGGTCCCAGAGGGGGAAAGGCCAGTGTATCTAACAGACTGTGACACCCGGTCCCAGAGGGGGAAAGGACAGTGTATCTAACGCACTGTGACACCTGGTCCCAGAGGGGGAAAGGACAGTGTATCTAACGCACTGTGACACCTGGTCTCAGAGGGGGAAAGGACAGCGTATCTAAAGCACTGTGACACCCGGTCCCAGAGGGGGAAAGGACAGTGTATCTAACGCACTGTGACACCCGGTCCCAGAGTGGGAAAGGACAGTGTATCTAACGCACTGTGACACCCGGTCCCAGAGGGGGAAAGGACAGTGTATCTAACGCACTGTGACACCCGGTCCCAGAGGGGGAAAGGACAGTGTATCTAACGCACTGTGACACCCGGTCCCAGAGGGGGAAAGGACAGTGTATCTAACGCATTGTGACATCCGGTCCCAGAGGGGGAAAGGACAGTGTATCTAACACACTGTGACACCCGGTCCCAGAGGGGGGAAAGGACAGTGTATCTAACGCACTGTGACACCCGGTCCCAGAGAGGGAAAGGACAGTGTATCTAACGCACTGTGACACCCGGTCCCAGAGGTTGAAAGGACAGTGTATCTAACGCACTGTGACACCAGGTCCCAGAGGGGGAAAGGACAGTGTATCTAACGCACTGTGACACCAGGTCCCAGAGGGGGAAAGGACAGTGTATCTAACACACTGTGACACCCGGTCCCAGAGGGGGAAAGGACAGTGTATCTAACGCACTGTGACACCCGGTCCCAGAGGGGGAAAGGACAGTGTATCTAACGCACTGTGATACCCGGTCCCAGAGGGGGAAAGGACAGTGTATCTAACACACTGTGACACCCGGTCCCAGAGGGGGAAAGGACAGTGTATCTAAAGCACTGTGACACCCGGTCCCAGAGGGGGAAAGGACAGTGTATCTAACGCACTGTGACACCCGGTCCCAGAGGGGGAAAGGACAGTGTATCTAACGCACTGTGACACCCGGTCCCAGAGGGGGAAAGGACAGTGTATCTAACGCACTGTGACACCTGGTCCCAGAGAGGGAAAGGACAGTGTATCTAACGCACTGTGACACCCGGTCTCAGAGGGGGAAAGGACAGTGTATCTAACGCACTGTGACACCCTGTCCCAGAGGGGGAAAGGACAGTGGATCTAACGCAATGAGACACCTGTTCCCAGAGGGGGAAAGGACAGTGTATCTAACGCACTGTGACACCCGGTCCCAGAGGGGGAAAAGGACAGTGTATCTTACGCACTGTGACACCTGGTCCCAGAGGGGTAAAGGACAGTTTATCTAACGCACTGTGACACCCGGTCCCAGAGGGGGAAAGGACAGTGTATCTAACGCACTGTGACACCCGGTCCCAGAGGGGGAAAGGACAGTGTATCTAACGCACTGTGACACCCGGTCCCAGAGGGGGAAAGGACAGTGTATCTAACGCACTGTGACACCCGGTCCCAGAGGGGGAAAGGACAGTGTATCTAACGCACTGTGACTCCCGGTCCCAGAGGGGGAAAGGACAGTGTATCTAACGCACTGTGACACCCGGTCCCAGAGGGGGAAAGGACAGTGTATCTAACGCAATGAGACACCTGGTCCCAGAGGGGGAAAGGACAGTGTATCTAACGCACTGTGACACCCGGTTCCAGAGGGGGAAAAGGACAGTGTATCTAACGCACTGTGACACCCGGTCTCAGAGGAGAAAGGACAGTGTATCTAACGCACTGTGACACCTGGTCCCAGAGGGGGAAATGACAGTTTATCTAACGCACTGTGACACCCGGTCCCAGAGGGGGAAAGGACAGTGTATCTAACACACTGTGACACCTGGTCCCAGAGGGGGAAATGACAGTTTATCTAACACACTGTGACACCCAGTCCCAGAGGGGGAAAGGACAGTGTATCTAACGCACTGTGACACCTGGTCCCAGAGGGGGAAAGGACAGTGTATCTAACGCACTGTGACACCTGGTCCCAGAGGGGGAAATGACAGTTTATCTAACGCACTGTGACACCCGGTCCCAGAGGGGGAAAGGACAGTGTATCTAACGCACTGTGACACCCGGTCCCAGAGGGGGAAAGGACAGTGTATCTAACGCACTGTGACCCCCAGTCCCAGATGGGGAAAGGACAGTGTATCTAACGCACTGTGACACCCGGTCCCAGAGGGGGAAAGGACAGTGTATCTAACGCACTGTGGCACCCGGTCCCAGAGGGGGAAAGGACAGTGTATCTAACACACTGTGACACCCGGTCCCAGAGGGGGAACGGACAGTGTATCTAACGCACTGGGACACCCAGTCCCTGAGGGGGAAAGGACAGTGTATCTAACGCACTGTGACACCCGGTCCCAGAGGGGGAATGGACAGTGTATCTAACGCACTGTGACACCCGGTCCCAGAGGGGGAATGTACAGTGTATCTAACGCACTGTGACACCCGGTCCCAGAGGGGGAAAGGACAGTGTATCTAACGCACTGTGACACCCGGTCCCAGAGGGGGAATGGACAGTGTATCTAACGCACTGTGACACCCGGTCCCAGAGGGGGAATGGACAGTGTATCTAACGCACTGTGACACCCGGTCCCAGAGGGGAAAGGACAGTGTATCTAACGCACTGTGATACCCGGTCCCAGAGGGGGAAAGGACAGTGTATCCAACGCACTGTGACACCCGGTCCCAGAGGGGGAAAGGACAGTGTATCTAACGCACTGTGACACCTGGTCCCAGAGGGGGAAAGGACAGTGTATCTAACGCACTGTGACACCCGGTCCCAGAGGGGGAAAGGACAGTGTATCTAACGCACTGTGACACCCGGTCCCAGAGGGGGAAAGGACAGTGTATCTAACGCACTGACACCCGGTCCCAGAGGGGGAAAGGACAGTGTATCTAACGCACAGTGACACCCGGTCCCAGAGGGGGAAAGGCCAGTGTATCTAACAGACTGTGACACCCGGTCCCAGAGGGGGAAAGGACAGTGTATCTAACGCACTGTGACACCTGGTCCCAGAGGGGGAAAGGACAGTGTATCTAACGCACTGTGACACCTGGTCTCAGAGGGGGAAAGGACAGCGTATCTAAAGCACTGTGACACCCGGTCCCAGAGGGGGAAAGGACAGTGTATCTAACGCACTGTGACACCCGGTCCCAGAGGGGGAAAGGACAGTGTATCTAACGCACTGTGACACCCGGTCCCAGAGGGGGAAAGGAAGGTGTATCTAACGCACTGTGACACCCGGTCCCAGAGGGGGAAAGGACAGTGTATCTAACGCACTGTGACACCCGGTCCCAGAGGGGGAAAGGACAGTGTATCTAACGCACTGTGACACCAGGTCCCAGAGGGGGAAAGGACAGTGTATCTAACGCACTGTGACACCCGGTCCCAGAGGGGGAAAGGACAGTGTATCTAACGCACTGTGACACCTGGTCCCAGAGGGGGAAAGGACAGTGTATCTAACGCACTGTGACACCCGGTCGCAGAGGGGGAAAGGACAGTGTATCTAACGCACTGTGACACCCGGTCCCAGAGGGGGAAAGGACAGTGTATCTAACACACTGTGACACCCGGTCCCAGAGGGGGAAAGGACAGTGTATCTAACGCACTGTGACACCCGGTCCCAGAGGGGGAAAGGACAGTGTATCTAACGCACTGTGACACCCGGTCCCAGAGGGGGAAAGGACAGTGTATCTAACACACTGTGACACCCGGTCCCAGAGGGGGAAAGGACAGTGTATCTAACGCACTGTGACACCCGGTCGCAGAGGGGGGAAAGGACAGTGTATCTAACGCACTGTGACACCCGGTCCCAGAGGGGGAAAGGACAGTGTATCTAACACACTGTGACACCCGGTCCCAGAGGGGGAAAGGACAGTGTATCTAACGCACTGTGACACCCGGTCCCAGAGGGGGAAAGGACAGTGTATCTAACACACTGTGACACCCGGTCCCAGAGGGGGAAAGGACAGTGTATCTAAAGCACTGTGACACCCGGTCCCAGAGGGGGAAAGGACAGTGTATCTAACGCACTGTGACACCCGGTCCCAGAGGGGGAAAGGACAGTGTATCTAACGCACTGTGACACCCGGTCCCAGAGGGGGAAAGGACAGTGTATCTAACGCACTGTGACACCTGGTCCCAGAGAGGGAAAGGACAGTGTATCTAACGCACTGTGACACCCGGTCCCAGAGGGGGAAAGGACAGTGTATCTAACGCACTGTGACACCCTGTCCCAGAGGGGGAAAGGACAGTGGATCTAACGCAATGAGACACCTGTTCCCAGAGGGGGAAAGGACAGTGTATCTAACGCACTGTGACACCCGGTCCCAGAGGGGGAAAAGGACAGTGTATCTTACGCACTGTGACACCTGGTGCCAGAGGGGTAAAGGACAGTGTATCTAACGCACTGTGACACCCGGTCCCAGAGGGGGAAAGGACAGTGTATCTAACGCACTGTGACACCCGGTCCCAGAGGGGGAAAGGACAGTGTATCTAACGCACTGTGACACCCGGTCCCAGAGGGGGAAAGGACAGTGTATCTAACGCACTGTGACACCCGGTCCCAGAGGGGGAAAGGACAGTGTATCTAACGCACTGTGACTCCCGGTCCCAGAGGGGGAAAGGACAGTGTATCTAACGCAATGAGACACCTGGTCCCAGAGGGGGAAAGGACAGTGTATCTAACGCACTGTGACACCTGGTCCCAGAGGGGGAAATGACAGTTTATCTAACACACTGTGACACCCAGTCCCAGAGGGGGAAAGGACAGTGTATCTAACGCACTGTGACACATGGTCCCAGAGGGGGAAAGGACAGTGTATCTAACGCACTGTGACACCCGGTCCCAGAGGGGGAAATGACAGTTTATCTAACGCACTGTGACACCTGGTCCCAGAGGGGGAAAGGACAGTGTATCTAACGCACTGTGACACCCGGCCCCAGAGGGGGAAAGGACAGTGTATCTAACGCACTGTGACACCTGGTCCCAGAGGGGGAAATGACAGTTTATCTAACGCACTGTGACACCCGGTCCCAGAGGGGGAAAGGACAGTGTATCTAACGCACTGTGACACCCGGTCCCAGAGGGGGAAAGGACAGTGTATCTAACACACTGTGACCCCCAGTCCCAGATGGGGAAAGGACAGTGTATCTAACGCACTGTGACACCCGGTCCCAGAGGGGGAAAGGACAGTGTATCTAACGCACTGTGGCACCCGGTCCCAGAGGGGGAAAGGACAGTGTATCTAACACACTGTGACACCCGGTCCCAGAGGGGGAACGGACAGTGTATCTAACGCACTGGGACACCCAGTCCCTGAGGGGGAAAGGACAGTGTATCTAACGCACTGTGACACCCGGTCCCAGAGGGGGAATGGACAGTGTATCTAACGCACTGTGACACCCGGTCCCAGAGGGGGAATGTACAGTGTATCTAACGCACTGTGACACCCGGTCCCAGAGGGGGAAAGGACAGTGTATCTAACGCACTGTGACACCCGGTCCCAGAGGGGGAATGGACAGTGTATCTAACGCACTGTGACACCCGGTCCCAGAGGGGGAATGGACAGTGTATCTAACGCACTGTGACACCCGGTCCCAGAGGGGAAAGGACAGTGTATCTAACGCACTGTGATACCCGGTCCCAGAGGGGGAAAGGACAGTGTATCCAACGCACTGTGACACCCGGTCCCAGAGGGGGAAAGGACAGTGTATCTAACGCACTGTGACACCTGGTCCCAGAGGGGGAAAGGACAGTGTATCTAACGCACTGTGACACCCGGTCCCAGAGGGGGAAAGGACAGTGTATCTAACGCATTGACACCCGGTCCCAGAGGGGGAAAGGACAGTGTATCTAACGCACTGTGATACCCGGTCCCAGAGGGGTAAAGGACAGTGTATCTAACGCACTGTGACACCCGGTCCCAGAGGGGGAAAGGACAGTGTATCTAACACACTGTGACACCCGGCCCCAGAGGGGGAAAGGACAGTGTATCCAACGCACTGTGACACCTGGTCCCAGAGGGGGAAAGGACAGTGTATCTAACTCACTGTGACACCCGGTCCCAGAGGGGGAAAGGACAGTGTATCTAACGCACTGTGACACCCGGTCCCAGAGGGGGAAAGGTCAGTGTATCGAACGCACTGTGACACCCGGTCCCAGAGGGGGAAAGGACAGTGTATCTAACACACTGTGACACCCGGTCCCAGAGAGGGAAAGGACAGTGTATCTAACGCACTGTGACACCCGGTCCCAGAGGGGGAAAGGTCAGTGTATCTAACGCACTGTGACACCCGGTCCCAGAGGGGGAAAGGACAGTGTATCTAACGCACTGTGACACCCGGTCCCAGAGGGGTAAAGGACAGTGTATCTAACGCACTGTGACACCCGGTCCCAGAAGGGGAAAGGACAGTGTATCTAACGCACTGTGACACCCGGTCCCAGAGGGGGAAAGGTCAGTGTATCTAACGCACTGTGACACCCGATCCCAGAGGGGGAAAGGACAGTGTATCTAACGCACTGTGACACCCGGTCCCAGAGGGGGAAAGGACAGTGTATCTAACGCACTGTGACACCCGGTCCCAGAGGGGGAAAGGACAGTGTATCTAACACACTGTGACACCCGGTCCCAGAGGGGGAAATGACAGTGTATCTAACACACTGTGACACCCGGTCCCAGAGGGGGAAAGGACAGTGTATCTAACGCACTGTGACACCCGGTCCCAGAGGGGGAAAGGACAGTGTATCTAACACACTGTGACACCCGGTCCCAGAGGGGGAAAGGACAGTGTATCTAACACACTGTGACACCCGGTCCCAGAGGGGGAAATGACAGTGTATCTAACACACTGTGACACCCGGTCCCAGAGGGGGAAAGGACAGTGTATCTAACACACTGTGACACCCGGTCCCAGAGGGGGAAAGGACAGTGTATCTAACGCACTGTGACACCCGGTCCCAGAGGGGGAAAGGACAGTGTATCTAACGCACTGTGACACCCGGTCCCAGAGGGGGAAAGGACAGTGTATCTAACGCACTGTGACACCCGGTCCCAGAGGGGGAAAGGACAGTGTATCTAACGCACTGTGACACCCGGTCCCAGAGGGGGAAAGGACAGTGTATCTAACGCACTGTGACACCCGGTCCCAGAGGGAGGAAAGGACAGTGTATCTAACACACTGTGACACCTGGTCCTAGAGGGGGAAAGGTCAGTGTATCTATAGCACTGTGACCCCCGGTCCCAGAGGGGAAAAGGACAGTGTATCTAACGCACTGTGACACCCGGTCCCAGAGGAGGAAAGGACAGTGTATCTAACGCACTGTGACACGGTCCCAGAGGGGGAAAGGACAGTGTATCCAACGCACTGTGACACCCGGTCACAGAGGGGGAAAGGACAGTGTATCTAACGCACTGTGACACCCGGTCCCAGAGGGGGAAAGGACAGTGTATCTAACACACTGTGACACCCGGTCACAGAGGGGGAAAGGACAGTGTATCTAACGAACTGTGACACCCGGTCCCAGAGGGGGAAAGGACAGTGTATCTAACGCACTGTGACACCCGGTCCCAGAGGGGGAAAGGACAGTGTATCTAACGCACTGTGACACCCGGTCCCAGAGGGGGAAAGGACAGTGTATCTAACGCACTGACACTCGCTCCCAGAGGGGGAAAGGACAGTGTATCTAACGCACTGTGACACCCGGTCCCAGAGGGTGAAAGGCCAGTGTATCTAACAGACTGTGACACCCGGTCCCAGAGGGGGAAAGGACAGTGTATCTAACGCACTGTGACACCCGGTCCCAGAGGGGGAAAGGACAGTGTATCTCACGCACTGTGACACCTGGTCCCAGAGGGGGAAAGGACAGTGTATCTAACGCACTGTGACACCCGGTCCCAGAGGGGGAAAGGACAGTGTATCTAACGCACTGTGACACCCGGTCCCAGAGGAGGAAAGGACAGTGTATCTAACGCACTGTGACACCCGGTCCCAGAGGGGGAAAGGACAGTGTATCTAACGCACTGTGACACCCGGTCCCAGAGGGGGAAAGGACAGTGTATCTAACGCACTGTGACACCCGGTCCCAGAGGGGGAAAGGTCAGTGTATCTAACGCACTGTGACACCCGGTCCCAGAGGGGGAAAGGTCAGTGTATCT
Organism: Pristiophorus japonicus; assembly: GCF_044704955.1. NCBI lineage: Eukaryota > Metazoa > Chordata > Chondrichthyes > Pristiophoridae > Pristiophorus > Pristiophorus japonicus. Next base: position 96,413 of record NW_027254586.1, read on the forward strand.
AACACACTGTGACACCCGGTCCCAGAGGGGGAAAGGACAGTGTATCTAACGCACTGTGACACCCGGTCCCAGAGGGGGAAAGGACAGTGTATCTAACGCACTGTGACACCCGGTCCCAGAGGGGGAAAGGACTGTGTATCTAACGCACTGTGACACCCGGTCCCAGAGGGGGAAAGGTCAGTGTATCTAACGCACTGTGACACCCGGTCCCAGAGGGGGAAAGGACAGTGTATCTAACGCACTGTGGCACCCGGTCCCAGAGGGGGAAAGGACAGTGTATCTAACACACTGTGACACCCGGTCCCAGAGGGGGAAAGGACAGTGTATCTCACGCACTGTGACACCCGGTCCCAGAGGGGGAAAGGACAGTGTATCTAACGCACTGTGACACCCGGTCCCAGAGGGGGAAAGGACAGTGTATCTAACGCACTGTGACACCCGGTCCCAGAGGGGGAAAGGACAGTGTATCTAACGCACTGTGACACCCGGTCCCAGAGGGGGAAAGGACAGTGTATCTAACGCACTGACACCCGGTCCCAGAGGGGGAAAGGACAGTGTATCTAACGCACTGTGACACCCGGTCCCAGAGGGGGAAAGGACAGTGTATCTAACGCACTGTGACACCCGGTCCCAGAGGGGGAAATGACAGTGTATCTAACGCACTGTGACACCCGGTCCCAGAGGGGGAAAGGACAGTGTATCTAACACACTGTGACACCCGGTCCCAGAGGGGGAAAGGACAGTGTATCTAACACACTGTGACACCCGGTCCCAGAGGGGGAAAGGACAGTGTATCTAACGCACTGTGACACCCGGTCCCAGAGGGGGGAAAGGACAGTGTATCTAACACACTGTGACACCTGGTCCCAGAGGGGGAAAGGTCAGTGTATCTAACGCACTGTGACACCCGGTCCCAGAGGGGGAAAGGTCAGTGTATCTAACGCACTGTGACCCCCGGTCCCAGAGGGGGAAAGGACAGTGTATCTAACGCACTGTGACACCCGGTCCCAGAGGAGGAAATGACAGTGTATCTAACGCACTGTGACACGGTCCCAGAGAGGGAAAGGACAGTGTATCTAACACACTGTGACACCCGGTCACAGAGGGGGAAAGGACAGTGTATCTAACGAACTGTGACACCCGGTCCCAGAGGGGGAAAGGACAGTGTATCTAACGCACTGTGACACCCGGTCCCAGAGGGGGAAAGGACAGTGTATCTAACGCACTGTGACACCCGGTCCCAGAGGGGGAAAGGACAGTGTATCTAACGCACTGACACCCGGTCCCAGAGGGGGAAAGGACAGTGTATCTAACGCACTGTGACACCCGGTCCCAGAGGGGGAAAGGCCAGTGTATCTAACAGACTGTGACACCCGGTCCCAGAGGGGGAAAGGACAGTGTATCTAACGCACTGTGACACCCGGTCCCAGAGGGGGAAAGGACAGTGTATCTAACGCACTGTGACACCCGGTCCCAGAGGGGGAAAGGACAGTGTATCTAACGCACTGTGACACCCGGTCCCAGAGGGGGAAAGGACAGTGTATCTAACGCACTGTGACACCCGGTCCCAGAGGGGGAAAGGACAGTGTATCTAACGCACTGTGACACCCGGTCCCAGAGGGGGAAAGGACAGTGTATCTAACGCACTGTGACACCCGGTCCCAGAGGGGGAAAGGACAGTGTATCTAACGCACTGTGACACCCGGTCCCAGAGGGGGAAAGGTCAGTGTATCTAACGCACTGTGACACCCGGTCCCAGAGGGGGAAAGGTCAGTGTATCTAACGCACTGTGACACCCGGTCCCAGAGGGGGAAAGGACAGTGTATCTAACGCACTGTGACACCCGGTCCCAGAGGGGGAAAGGACAGTGTATCTAACGCACTGTGACACCCGGTCCCAGAGGGGGAAAGGACTGTGTATCTAACGCACTGTGACACCCGGTCCCAGAGGGGGAAAGGACAGTGTATCTAACGCACTGTGACACCCGGTCCCAGAGGGGGAAAGGACTGTGTATCTAACGCACTGTGACACCCGGTCCCAGAGGGGGAAAGGTCAGTGTATCTAACACAGTGTGACACCCGGTCCCAGAGGGGGAAAGGACAGTGTATCTAACGCACTGTGACACCCGGTCCGAGAAGGGGAAAGGACAGTGTATCTAACGCACTGTGACACCCGGTCCCAGAGGGGGAAAGGACAGTGTATCTCACGCACTGTGACACCCGGTCCCAGAGGGGGAAAGGACAGTGTATCTAACGCACTGTGACACCCGGTCCCAGAGGGGGAAAGGACAGTGTATCTAACGCACTGTGACACCCGGTCCCAGAGGGGGAAAGGACAGTAACATAGAAACATAGAAACATAGAAACATAGAAAATAGGTGCAGGAGTAGGCCATTCGGCCCTTCTAGCCTGCACCGCCATTCAATGAGTTCATGGCTGAACATTCAACTTCAGTACCCATTCCTGCTTTCTCGCCATACCCCTTGATCCCCCTAGCAGTAAGGACCTCATCTAACTCCTTTTTGAATATATTTAGTGAATTGGCCTCAACAACTTTCTGTGGTAGAGAATTCCACAGGTTCACCACTCTCTGGGTGAAGAAGTTCCTCCGCATCTCGGTCCTAAATGGCTTACCCCTTATCCTTAGACTGTGACCCCTGGTTCTGGACTTCCCCAACATTGGGAACATTCTTCCTGCATCTAACCTGTCTAACCCCGTCAGAATTTTATATGTTTCTATGAGGTCCCCTCTCATTCTTCTGAACTCCAGTGACTACAAGCCCAGTTGATCCAGTCTTTCTTGATAGGTCAGTCCCGCCATCCCGGGAATCAGTCTGGTGAACCTTCGCTGCACTCCCTCAATAGCAAGAATGTCCTTCCTCAGGTTAGGAGACCAAAACTGTACACAATACTCCAGGTGTGGCCTCACCAATGCCCTGTACAACTGTAGCAACACCTCCCTGCCCCTGTACTCAAATCCCCTTGCTATGAAGGCCAACATGCCATTTGCTTTCTTAACCGTCTGCTGTACCTGCATGCCAACCTTCAATGACTGATGTACCATGACACCCAGGTCTCTTTGCACCTCCCCTTTTCCTAATCTGTCACCATTCTGATAATAGTCTGTCTCTCTGTTTTTACCACCAAAGTGGATAACCTCACATTTATCCACATTATACTTCATCTGCCATGCATTTGCCCACTCACCTAACCTATCCAAGTCGCTCTGCAGCCTCACAGCATCCTCCTCGCAGCTCACACTGTCACCCAACTTAGTGTCATCCGCAAATTTGGAGATACTACATTTAATCCCCTCATCTAAATCATTAATGTACAGTGTAAACAGCTGGGGCCCCAGCACAGAACCTTGCGGTACCCCACTAGTCACTGCCTGCCATTCTGAAAAGTACCCATTTACTCCTACTCTTTGCTTCCTGTCTGACAACCAGTTCTCAATCCATGTCAGTACACTACCCCCAATCCCATGTGCTCTAACTTTGCACATCAATCTCTTGTGTGGGACCTTGTCGAACGCCTTCTGAAAGTCCAAATATACCACATCAACTGGTTCTCCCTTATCCACTCTACTGGAAACATCCTCAAAAAATTCCAGAAGATTTGTCAAGCATGATTTCCCTTTCACAAATCCATGCTGACTTGGACCTATCATGTCACCTCTTTCCAAATGCACTGCTATGACATCCTTAATAATTGATTCCATCATTTTACCCACTACCGATGTCAGGCTGACCGGTCTATAATTCCCTGTTTTCTCTCTCCCTCCTTTTTTAAAAAGTGGGGTTACATTGGCTACCCTCCACTCCATAGGAACTGATCCAGAGTCAATGGAATGTTGGAAAATGACTGTCAACGCATCCACTATTTCCAAGGCCACCTCCTTAAGTACTCTGGGATGCAGTCCATCAGACCCTGGGGATTTATCGGCCTTCAATCCCATCAATTTCCCCAACACAATTTCCCGGCTAATAAGGATTTCCCTCAGTTCCTCCTCCTTACTAGACCCCCTGACCCCTTTTATAACCGGAAGGTTGTTCGTGTCCTCCTTCGTGAATACCGAACCAAAGTACTTGTTCAATTGGTCCGCCATTTCTTTGTTCCCCGTTATGACTTCCCCTGATTCTGACTGCAGGGGACCTACATTTGTCTTTACTAACCTTTTTCTCTTTACATATCTATAGAAACTTTTGCAATCCGTCTTAATGTTCCCTGCAAGCTTCTTCTCATACTCCATTTTCCCTGCCCTAATCAAACCCTTTGTCCTCCTCTGCTGAGTTCTAAATTTTTCCCAGTCCCCAGGTTCGCTGCTATTTCTGGCCAATTTGTATGCCACTTCCTTGGCTTTAATACTATCCCTGATTTCCCTTGATAGCCACGGTTGAGCCACCTTCCCTTTTTTATTTCTATGCCAGACAGGAATGTACAATTGTTGTAGTTCATCCATGCGGTCTCTAAATGTCTGCCATTGCCCATCCACAGTCAACCCCTTAAGTATCATTCGCCAATCCATCTCAGCCAATTCACGCCTCATACCTTCAAAGTTAGCCTTCTTTAAGTTCTGGACCATGGTCTCTGAATTAACTGTTTCATTCTCCATCCTAATGCAGAATTGCACCATATTATGGTCACTCTTCCCCAAGGGGCCTCGCACAACGAGATTGCTAATTAATCCTTTCTCATTACATAACACCCAGTCTAAGATGGCCTCCCCCCTAGTTGGTTCCTCGACATATTGGTCTAAAAAACCATCCCTTATGCACTCCAGAAAATCCTCCTCCACCGTATTGCTTCCAGTTTGGTTAGCCCAATCTATGTGCATATTAAAGTCACCCATTATAACTGCTGCACCTTTATTGCACGCACCCCTAATTTCCTGTTTGATGCCCTCCCCAACATCACTACTACTGTTTGGAGGTCTGTACACAACTCCCACTAACGTTTTTTGCCCTTTGGTGTTCTGCAGCTCTACCCATATAGATTCCACATCATCCAAGCTAATGTCCTTCCTAACTATTGCCTTAATCTCCTCCTTAACCAGCAATGCTACCCCACCTCCTTTTCCTTTTATTCTATCCTTCCTGAATGTTGAATACCCCTGGATGTTGAGTTCCCAGCCCTGCTCATCCTGGAGCCACGTCTCCGTAATCCCAATCACATCATATTTGTTAACATCTATTTGCACAGTTAATTCATCCACCTTATTGCGGATACTCCTTGCATTAAGACACAAAGCCTTTAGGCTTGTTTTTTTAACACCCTCTGTCCTTTTAGAATTTTGCTGTACAATGGCCCTTTTTGTTCTTTGCCTTGGGTTTCTCTGCCCTCCACTTTTCCTCATCTCCTTTCTGTCTTTTGTTTTTGCCTCCTTTTTGTTTCCCTCTATCTCCCTGCATTGGTTCCCATCCCCCTGCCATATTAGTTTAACTCCTCCCCAACAGCACTAGCAAACACTCCCCCGAGGACATTGGTTCCGATTCTGCCCAGGTGCAGACCGTCCGGATTGTACTGGTCCCACCTCCCCCAGAACCGGTTCCAATGCCCCAGGAATTTGAATCCCTCCCTGCTGCACCATTGCTCAAGCCACGTATTCATCTGAGCTATCCTGCGATTCCTACTCTGACTAGCACGTGGCACTGGTAGCAATCCCGAGATTACTACTTTTGAGGTCCTACTTTTTAATTTAGCTCCAAGCTCGTTAAATTCATTTCGTAGGAACTCATCCCTTTTTTTACCTATGTCATTGGTACCAACGTGCACCACGACAACTGGCTGTTCTCCCTCCCATTTTAGAATGTCCTGCACCCGCTCCGAGACATCCTTGACCCTTGCACCAGGGAGGCAACATACCATCCTGGAGTCTCGGTTGCGGCCGCAGAAACGCCTATCTATTCCCCTTACAATTGAATCCCCTATCACTATCGCTCGCCCACTCTTTTTCCTGCCCTCCTGTGCAACAGAGCCAGCCACGGTGCCATGAACTTGGCTGCTGCTGCCCTCCCCTGATGAGTCATCCCCCTCAACAGTACTCAAAGCAGTGTATCTGTTTTGCAGGGGGATGACCACAGGGGACCCCTGCACTACCTTCCTTGCACTACTCTTCCTGCTGGTCTTCCATTCCCTCGTTGGCTGTGGACCCTTCTCCTGCGGTAAGACCAACTCGCTACACGTGATACTCACGTCATTCTCAGCATCGTGGATGCTCCAGAGTGAATCCACCCGCAGCTCCAACTCTGCAACGCGGACCGTCAGTAGCCGGAGGTGGACACACTTCCCGCACATGTAGTCATCAGGGACACTGGTGTTGTCCCCGTGTTCCCACATGGTACAGGAGGAGCATATCACGTGACCGAGCTGTCCTGCCATGACTTAACCCTTAGATACACTTAAATTGCCGACAGTGTATCTAACGCACTGACACCTGGTCCCAGAGGGGGAAAGGACAGTGTATCTAACGCACTGTGACACCCGGTCCCAGAGGGGGAAAGGACAGTGTATCTAACGCACTGTGACACCCGGTCCCAGAGGGGGAAAGGGCAGTGTATCTAACGCACTGTGACACCCGGTCCCAGAGGGGGAAAGGACAGTGTATTTAACGCACTGTGACACCCGGTCCCAGAGGGGGAAAGGACAGTGTATCTAACGCACTGTGACACCCGGTCCCAGAGGGGGGAAAGGACAGTGTATCTAACACACTGTGACACCCTGTCCCAGAGAGGGAAAGGACAGTGTATCTAACGCACTGTGACACCCGGTCCCAGAGGGGGGAAAGGACAGTGTATCTAACACACTGTGACACCCTGTCCCAGAGAGGGAAAGGACAGTGTATCTAACGCACTGTGACACCCGGTCCCAGAGGGGGAAAGGACAGTGTATCTAACGCACTGTGACACCAGGTCCCAGAGGGGGAAAGGACAGTGTATCTAACGCACTGTGACACCAGGTCCCAGAGGGGGAAAGGACAGTGTATCTAACACACTGTGACACCCGGTCCCAGAGGGGGAAAGAACAGTGTATCTAACGCACTGTGACACCCGGTCCCAGAGGGGGAAAGGACAGTGTATCTAACGCACTGTGATACCCGGTCCCAGAGGGGGAAAGGACAGTGTATCTAACACACTGTGACACCCGGTCCCAGAGGGGGAAAGGACAGTGTATCTAACGCACTGTGACACCCGGTCCCAGAGGGGGAAAGGACAGTGTATCTAACGCACTGTGACACCCGGTCCCAGAGGGGGAAAGGACAGTGTATCTAACGCACTGTGACACCTGGTCCCAGAGAGGGAAAGGACAGTGTATCTAACGCACTGTGACACCCGGTCCCAGAGGGGGAAAGGACAGTGTATCTAACGCACTGTGACACCCGGTCCCAGAGGGGGAAAGGACAGTGTATCTAACGCACTGTGATACCCGGTCCCAGAGGGGGAAAGGACAGTGTATCTAACACAATGTGACACCCGGTCCCAGAGGGGGAAAGGACAGTGTATCTAACGCACTGTGATACCCGGTCCCAGAGGGGGAAAGGACAGTGTATCTAACGCACTGTGACACCCGGTCCCAGAGGGGGAAAGGACAGTGTATCTAACGCACTGTGACACCCGGTCCCAGAGGGGGAAAGGACAGTGTATCTAACGCACTGTGACACCCGGTCCCAGAGGGGGAAAGGACAGTGTATCTAACGCACTGTGACACCCGGTCCCAGAGGGGGAAAGGACAGTGTATCTAACACACTGTGACACCCGGTCCCAGAGGGGGAAAGGACAGTGTATCTAACGCACTGTGACACCCGGTCCCAGAGGGGGAAAGGACAGTGTATCTAACGCACTGTGACACCCGGTCCCAGAGGGGGAACGGACAGTGTATCTAACGCACTGTGACACCCAGTCCCTGAGGGGGAAAGGACAGTGTATCTAACGCACTGTGACACCCGGTCCCAGAGGGGGAAAGGACAGTGTATCTAACGCACTGTGACACCCGGTCCCAGAGGGGGAAAGGACAGTGTATCTAACGCACTGTGACCCCCAGTCCCAGAGGGGGAAAGGACAGTGTATCTAACGCACTGTGACACCTGGTCCCAGAGAGGGAAAGGACAGTGTATCTAACGCACTGTGACACCCGGTCCCAGAGGGGGAAAGGACAGTGTATCTAACGCACGGTGACACCCGGTCCCAGAGGGGGAAAGGACAGTGTATCTAACGCACTGTGACACCCGGTCCCAGAGGGGGAAAGGACAGTGTATCTAACACACTGTGACACCCGGTCCCAGAGGGGGAAAGGACAGTGTATCAAACACACTGTGACACCCAGTCCCAGAGGGGGAAAGGACAGTGTATCTAACGCACTGACACCCGGTCCCAGAGGGGGAAAGGACAGTGTATCTAACGCACCGTGACACCCGGTCCCAGAGGGGGAAAGGACAGTGTATCGAATGCACTGTGACACCCGGTCCCAGAGGGGGAAAGGACAGTGTATCTAACGCACTGACACCCGGTCCTAGAGGGGTAAAGGACAGTGTATCTAACGCACTGTGACACCCGGTCCCAGAGGGGGAAAGGACAGTGTATCTAACACACTGTGACACCCGGTCCCAGAGGGGGAAAGGACAGTGTATCTAACACACTGTGACACCCGGTCCCAGAAGGAAAGGACAGTGTATGTAACGCACTGTGACACCCGGTCCCAGAGGGGGAAAGGACAGTGTATCTAACGCACTGTGACACCCGGTCCCAGAGGGGGAAAGGACAGTGTATCTAACGCACTGTGACACCTGGTCCCAGAGGGGGAAAGGACAGTGTATCTAACGCACTGTGACACCAGGTCCCAGAGGGGGAAAGGAAAGTGTATCTAACGCACTGTGACACCCGGTCCCAGAGGTGGAAAGGACAGTGTATCTTACGCACTGTGACACCCGGTCCCAGAGGGGGAAAGGACAGTGTATCTAACGCATTGTGACACCCGGTCCCAGAGGGGGAAAGGACAGTGTATCTAACGCACTGTGACACCCGGTCCCAGAGGGGGAAAGGACAGTGTATCTAACGCACTGTGACACCCGGTCCCAGAGGGGGAAAGGACAGTGTATCTAACGCACTGTGACACCCGGTCCCAGAGGGGGAAAGGACAGCGTATCTAACGCACTGTGACACCTGGTCCCAGAGGGGGAAAGGACAGTGTATGTAACCCACTGTGACACCCGGTCCCAGAGGGGGAAAGGACAGTGTATCTAACGCACTGTGACACCCGGTCCCAGAGGGGGAAAGGACAGTGTATCTAACGCACCGTGACACCCGGTCCCAGAGGGGGAAAGGACAGTGTATCTAACGCACTGTGACACCCGGTCCCAGAGGGGGAAAGGACAGTGTATCTAACTCACTGTGACACCTGGTCCCAGAGGGGGAAAGGACAGTGTATCTAACGCACTGTGACACCCGGTCCCAGAGGGGGAAAGGACAGTGTATCTAACACACTGTGACACCCGGTCCCAGAGGGGGAAAGGACAGTGTATCTAACGCACTGACACCCGGTCCCAGAGGGGGAAAGGACAGTGTATCTAACACACTGTGACACCCGGTCCCAGAGGGGGAAAGGACAGTGTATCTAACACACTGTGACACCCGGTCCCAGAGGGGGAAAGGACAGTGTATCTAACGCACTGTGACACCCGGTCCCAGAGGGGGAAAGGACAGTGTATCTAACGCACTGTGACACCCGGTCCCAGAGGGGGAAAGGACAGTGTATCTAACGCACTGTGACACCCGGTCCCAGAGGGGGAAAAGGACAGTGTATCTAACGCACTGTGACACCCGGTCCCAGAGGGGGAAAGGACAGTGTATCTAACGCACTGTGACACCCGGTCCCAGAGGGGGAAAGGACAGTGTATCTAACGCACTGTGATACCCGGACCCAGAGCTACTTAAGGGGCTGTTCGAGAGCTTGGTCAAGGAGATGGGAAGGTTTAGGGAGGCAATTCGACAGCTGAGGGCCCGAGGAAGCGAAAGGCAAGGCCACCAATTGTGGACCGATGGAAATCAGGGGATGCGAAAGTGGGCAGTATTGGAGGAACACAGAGATCCCAGCCGACGTTTACAGGGGTGGGGGGGTGGAGGGTGCGAGCTGGGAGCGAGAGCCATGAATATAACAGGAGAGGAATTGTCCCTGAATGTGTTAACAGACAATAATAGCACTCAATGTCATCTCTCAGTTTTGGAGCAGAGCTTTGAAACAGATTGAAGTCCCAGATACACAGAGTGAGATTACCATCAAGTGGTGGTGATCGGGTACTGCAAGCATCTCCCTCGACACTGTCCCATCAAACACTCCCAGGGCAGGTACAGGGGGTTAGATACAGAGTAAAGCTCCCTCTACACTGTCCCATCAAACACTCCCAGGGCAGGTACAGCACGGGGTTAGATACAGAGTAAAGCTCCCTCTACACTGTCCCATCAAACACTCCCAGGGCAGGTACAGCATGGGGTTAGATACAGAGTAAAGCTCCCTCTACACTGTCCCATCAAACACTCCCAGGGCAGGTACAGGGGGTTAGATACAGAGTAAAGCTCCCTCTACACTGTCCCCATCAAACACTCCCAGGGCAGGTACAGCACGGGGTTAGATACAGAGTAAAGCTCCCTCTACACTGTCCCATCAAACACTCACAGGGCAGGTACAGGGGGTTAGATACAGAGTAAAGCTCCCTCTGCACTGTCCCATCAAACACTCCCAGGGCAGGTACAGGGGGTTAGATACAGAGTAAAGCTCCCTCTACACTGCCCAATCAAACACTCCCAGGGCAGGTACAGCACGGGGTTAGATACAGAGTAAAGCTCCCTCTACACTGTCCCATCAAACACTCCCAGGGCAGGTACAGCACGGGGTTAGATACAGAGTAAAGCTCCCTCTACACTGTCCCATCAAACACTCCCAGGGCAGGTACAGCACGGGGTTAGATACAGAGTAAAGCTCCCTCTACACTGTCCCCATCACACACTCCCAGGGCAGGTACAGGGGGTTAGATACAGAGTAAAGCTCCCTCTACACTGTCCCATCAAACACTCCCAGGGCAGGTACAGCACGGGGTTAGATACAGAGTAAAGCTCCCTCTACACTGTCCCATCAAACACTCCCAGGGCAGGTACAGGGGGTTAGATACAGAGTAAAGCTCCCTCTACACTGTCCCATCAAACACTTCCAGGGCAGATACAGCACGGGTTAGATACAGAGTAAAGCTCCCTCTACACTGTCCCATCAAACACTCACAGGGCAGGTACAGGGGGTTAGATACAGAGTAAAGCTCCCTCTGCACTGTCCCATCAAACACTCCCAGGGCAGGTACAGGGGGTTAGATACAGAGTAAAGCTCCCTCTATACTGTCCCATCAAACACTCCCAGGACAGGTACAGCACGGGGTTAGATACAGAGTAAAGCTCTCTCTACACTGTCCCATCAAACACTCCCAGGGCAGGTACAGCCCGGGGTTAGATACAGAGTAAAGCTCCCTCTACACTGCCCAATCAAACACTCCCAGGGCAGGTACAGCACGGGGTTAGATACAGAGTAAAGCTCCCTCTACACTGCCCCATCAAACACTCCCAGGGCAGGTACAGCACGGGGTTAGATACAGAGTAAAGCTCCCTCTACACTGTCCCATCAAACACTCCCAGGGCAGGTACAGCACGGGGTTAGATACAGAGTAAAGCTCCCTCTACACTGTCCCCATCACACACTCCCAGGGCAGGTACAGGGGGTTAGATACAGAGTAAAGCTCCCTCTACACTGTCCCATCAAACACTCCCAGGACAGGTACAGCACAGGGTTAGATACAGAGTAAAGCTCCCTCTACACTGTCCCATCAAACACTCCCAGGGCAGGTACAGCACGGGGGTTAGATACAGAGTAAAGCTCCCTCTACACTGCCCCATCAAACACTCCCAGGGCAGGTACAGCACGGGGTTAGATACAGAGTAAAGCTCCCTCTACACTGTCCCATCAAACACTCCCAGGGCAGGTACAGCACGGGGTTAGATACAGAGTAAAGCTCCCTCTACACTGTCCCATCAAACACTCCCAGGGCAGGTACAGGGGCTTAGATACAGAGTAAAGCTCCCTCTACACTGTCCCATCAAACACTCCCAGGGCAGGTACAGGGGGTTAGATACAGAGTAAAGCTCCCTCTACACTGTCCCCATCACACACTCCCAGGGCAGGTACAGGGGGTTAGATACAGAGTAAAGCTCCCTCTACACTGTCCCATCAAACACTCCCAGGGCAGGTACAGGGGGTTAGATACAGAGTAAAGCTCCCTCTACACTGTCCCCATCAAACACTCCCAGGGCAGGTACAGCACGGGGTTAGATACAGAGTAATGCTCCCTCTACACTGTCCCATCAAACACTCCCAGGGCAGGTACATGGGGTTAGATACAGAGTAAAGCTCCCTCTGCACTGTCCCGTCAAACACTCCCAGGGCAGGTACAGCATGGGGTTAGATACAGAGTAAAGCTCCCTCTACACTGCCCCATCAAACACTCCTAGGGCAGGTACAGCACGGGGTTAGATACAGAGTAAAGCTCCCTCTACACTGTCCCATCAAACACGCCCAGGGCAGGTACAGCACGGGGTTAGATACAGAGTAAAGCTCCCTCAACACTGTCCCCATCAAACACCCCCAGGGCAGGTACAGCATGGGGTTAGGTACAGAATAAAGCTCCCTCTACACTGTCCCATCATAACCCTCGATTAGATTCCAGCCTGTAACTCAGTCCCGGGTATCTATTATTCTATATATAAACCCCCCGAACCCCTTGATTAGATTCCAGCCTGGAACTCACTCCCGGGTATCAGTTATTTTATATATAAACCCCCCTGAACACCTCGATTAGATTCCAGCCTGTAACTCACTCCCGGGTATCTGTTATTCTATATATAAACCCCCCGAACCCCGCGATTATGTTCCAGCCTGTAACTCACTCCCGGGTATCTGTTATTCTATATATAAACCCCCCGAACCCCTCGATTAGATTCCAGCCTGTAACTCACTCCCGGGTATCTGTTATTCTTCATATAAACCCCCCGAACCCCTCGATTAGAATCCAGTCTGTAACTCACTCCCGGGTATTTGTTATTCTTTATATAAACCCCCGAACCCCTCGACTAGATTCCAGTCTGTAACTCACTCCCAGCTATCTGTTATTCTATATATAAACAACCGAACTCCTCGATTAGATTCCAGCCTGTAACTCACTCCCGGGTATCTGTTATTCTATATATAAACCCCCCCGAACCCCACGATTAGATTCCAGCCTGTAACTCACTCCTGGGTATCTGTGATTCTATATATAAACCCCCCCCGAACCCCTCGATTAGATTCCAGCCTGTAACTCACTCCCGGGTATCTGTTATTCTACATATAAACCCCCCGAACCCCTCGATTAGATCCCAGCCTGTAACGCACTCCCGGGTATCTGTTATTCTACATATAAACCCCCCGAACCCCTCGATTAGATCCCAGCCTGTAACTCACTCCCGGGTATCTGTTATTCTATATATAAACCCCCAAACCCCTCGATGAGATTCCAGCCTGTAACTCACTCCCGGGTATCTGTTATTCTATATATAAACCCCCCGAAACCCTCGATTAGATTCCAGCCTGTAACTCACTCCCGGGTATCTGTTATTCTACATATAAACCCCCCGAACCCCTCGATTAGATTCCAGCCTGTAACTCACTCCCGGGTATCTGTTATTCTACATATAAACCCCCCGAATCCCTCGATTAGATTCCAGCCTGTAACTCACTCCCGGGTATCTGTTATTCTATATATAAACCCCCCCGAACCCCACGATTAGATTCCAGCCTGTAACTCACTCCCGGGTATCTGTTATTCTACATATAAACGCCCTGAACCCCTCGATTAGATTCCAGCCTGTAACTCACTCCCGGGTATCTGTTATTCTATATATAAACCCCCCTGAACCCCTCGATTAGATTCCAGTCTGTAACTCACTCCCGGGTATCTGTTATTCTATATATAAACCCCCCTGAACCCCTCGATTAGATCCCAGCCTGTAACTCACTCCCGGGTATCTGTTATTCTATATATAAACCCCCCTGAACCCCTCGATTAGATTCCAGTCTGTAACTCACTCCCGGGTATCTGTTATTCTACATATAAACGCCCTGAACCCCTCGATTAGATTCCAGCCTGTAACTCACTCCCGGGTATCTGTTATTCTATATATAAACCCCCCTGAACCCCTCGATTAGATCCCAGCCTGTAACTCACTCCTGGGTATCTGTTATTCTATATATAAACCCCCCGAACCCCTCGATTAGATTCCAGCCTGTAACTCACTCCCGGGTATCTGTTATTCTACATATAAACCCCCCGAACCCCACGATTAGATCCCAGCCTGTAACTCACTCCCGGGTATCTGTTATTCTACATATTAACCCCCCAGAACTCCTCGATTAGATTCCAGCCTGTAACTCACTCCCGGGTATCTGTTATTCTACATATAAAACCCCCGAACCCCTCGATTAGATCCCAGCCTGTAACTCACTCCCGGGTATCTGTTATTCTACATATAAACCCCCCGAACCCCTCGATTAGATCCCAGCCTGTAACTCACTCCCGGGTATCTGTTATTCTATATATAAACCCCCGAACCCCTCGATTAGATTCCAACCTGTAACTCACTCCCGGGTATTTGTTATTCTATATATAAACCCCCGAACCCCTCGATTAGATCCCAGCCTGTAACTCACTCCCGGGTATCTGTTATTCTATATATAAACCCCCAAACCCCTCGATGAGATTCCAGCCTGTAACTCACTCCCGGGTATCTGTTATTTTATATATAAACCCCCCTAAACCCTCGATTAGATTCCAACCTGTAACTCACTCCCGGGTATCTGTTATTCTATATATAAACCCCCGAACCCCTTGATTAGATTCCAGCCTGTAACTCACTCCCGGGTATCTGTTATTCTACATATAAACCCCCCGAACCCCTCGATTAGATTCCAGCCTGTAACTCACTCCCAGGTATCTGTTATTCTACATATAAACCCCCCTGAACCCCTCGATTAGATTCCAGTCTGTAACTCACTCCCGGGTATCTGTTATTCTACATATAAACGCCCTGAACCCCTCGATTAGATTCCAGCCTGTAACTCACTCCCGGGTATCTGTTATTCTATATATAAACCCCCCTGAACCCCTCGATTAGATCCCAGCCTGTAACTCACTCCCGGGTATCTGTTATTCTATATATAAACCCCCCGAACCCCTCGATTAGATTCCAGCCTGTAACTCACTCCCGGGTATCTGTTATTCTACATATAAACCCCCCGAACCCCACGATTAGATCCCAGCCTGTAACTCACTCCCGGGTATCTGTTATTCCACATATAAACCCCCCGAACTCCTCGATTATATTCCAGCCTGGAACTCACTCCCGGGTATCTGCTATTCTACATATAAACCCCCAAACCCCGCGATTAGATTCCAGCCTGTAACTCACTCCCGGGTATCTGTTATTCTATATATAAACCCCCGAACCCCTCGATTAGATTCCAGCCAGTAACTCACAACCGGGTATCTGTTATTCTATATATTATCCCCCGAACCCCTCGATTAGATTCCAGCCTGTAACTCACTCCCGGGTATCTGTTATTCTACATATAAACCCCCCGAACCCCTCGATTAGATTCCAGCCTGTAACTCACTCCCGGGTATCTGTTATTCTACATATAAACCCCCCGAACCCCTTGATTAGATTCCAGCCTGTAACTCACTCCCAGGTATCTGTTATTCTATATATAAACCCCCCGAACACCTCGATTAGATTCCAGCCTGTAACTCACTCCCGGGTATCTGTTATTCTATATATAAACCCCCCGAACCCCTCGATTAGATTCCAGCCTGTAACTCACTCCCGGGTATCTGTTAGTCTATATATAAACCCCCCGAACCCCTCGATTAGATTCCAGCCTGTAACTCACTCCCGGGTTTATGTTATTCTATATATAAACCCCCCGAACCCCTCGATTATATACCAGTCTGTAACTCACTCCCGGGTATCTGTTATTCTATATATAAACCCCCCTGAACACCTCGATTAGATTCCAGCCTGTAACTCACTCCCGGGTATCTGTTATTCTATATATAAACCCCCCGAACCCCTCGATTAGGTTCCAGTCTGTAACTCACTCCCGGGTATCTGTTATTCTATATATAAACGCCCCGAACCCCTTGATTAGATTCCAGCCTGTAGCTCACTCCCGGGTATCTTTATTCTATATATAAACCCCCCGAACCCCTCGATTAGATTCCAGCCTGTAACTCACTCCCGGGTAACTGTTATTCTATATATAAACCCCCCGATCCCCTCGATTAGATCCCAGCCTGTAACTCACTCCCGGGTATCTGTTATTCTATATATAAACCCCCCGAACCCCTCGATTAGATTCCAGCCTGTAACTCACTCCCGGGTATCTGTTATTCTATATATAAACCCCCGAACCCCTCGATTAGATT
The DNA here is from genome assembly GCF_044704955.1 of Pristiophorus japonicus. Classification (NCBI taxonomy): domain Eukaryota; kingdom Metazoa; phylum Chordata; class Chondrichthyes; family Pristiophoridae; genus Pristiophorus; species Pristiophorus japonicus. Next base: position 112,961 of record NW_027254586.1, read on the forward strand.
ACAGCCTGTAACTCACTCCCGGGTATCTGTTATTCTATATATAAACCCCCGAACCCCTCGATTAGATTACAGCCTGTAACTCACTCCCGGGTATCTGTTATTCTATATATAAACCCACGAACCCCTCGATTAGATCCCAGCCTGTAATTCACTCCCGGGTATCTGTTATTCTATATATAAACCCCCCGAACCCCTCGATTAGATCCCAGCCTGTAACTCACTCCCGGGTGTCTGTTATTCTATATATAAACCCCCCGAACCCCTCGATTAGATTCCAGCCTGTAACTCACTCCCGGGTATCTGTTATTCTATATATAAACCCCCGAACCCCTCGATTAGATTCCAGCCGAGGGTGTTGCGCACACTGCTGGTTGAAAGAATATCCAGACGCCAAGTTGGCCTTACCCTTGAACAACTTAATTCTCCCTATTTCCCCTCCATCCTTTCACTATTGTAATATCTTGGTGCCTCACCATCAGTCTTATTGAACTTCCCATTCCTGAGTGAGCGAGGGAGTCTGATCTCCATCGTCCCTTGATTGCTTCAAAGTCCAAAAATCTCTCCACCTCAGCGTTGAAAATAGAAAGATGAATGACAGACTTGCATTTCTATAGCGCCTTTCACGACCACCCGACATCCCAAAGCGCTTTACAACCAATGAAGTACTTTTGGAGTGTAGTCACTGTTGCATTGTGGGAAACGCCAATTTGCGCACAGCAAGCTCCCACACACAGCGATGTGATAATGACCCAGATAATCTGTTTTTGTTATGTTGATTGAGGGATAAATATTGGCCCCAGGACACCGGGGAGAACTCCCCCTGCTCTTCTTCCAAATAGTTCCATGGAACTAGTCGGTGCAGACAGGGCTTCGGTTGAACGTTTCATCCGAAAATGGCACCGCACTGTCGGAGGGGCAGTACTGAGGGAGCACCGCACTGTCGGAGGGACGGTACTGAGGGAGTGCCGCACTGTCGGAGGGGCAGTACTGAGGGAGCGCCGCACTGTCGGAGGGGCAGTACTGAGGGAGCGCCGCACTGTCGGAGGGGCAGTACTGAGGGAGCACCGCACTGTCGGAGGGACAGTACTGAGGGAGTGCCGCACTGTCGGAGGGGCAGTACTGAGGGAGTGCCGCACTGTCGGAGGGGCAGTACTGAGGGAGCGCCGCACTGTCGGAGGGGCAGTACTGAGGGAGCGCCGCACTGTCGGAGGGGCAGTACTGAGGGAGCACCGCACTGTCGGAGGGACAGTACTGAGGGAGTGCCGCACTGTCGGAGGGGCAGTACTGAGGGAGTGCCGCACTGTCGGAGGGGCGGTACTGAGGGAGCGCCGCACTGTCGGAGGGGCAGTACTGAGGGAGCGCCGCACTGTCGGAGGGGCGGTACTGAGGGAGCGCCGCACTGTCGGAGGGGCGGTACTGAGGGAGCGCCGCACTGTCGGAGGGGCGGTACTGAGGGAGCGCCGTACTGCGCTGTCGGAGGGGCAGTACTGAGGGAGTGCCGCACTGTCGGAGGGGCGGTACTGAGGGAGTGCCACACTGTCGGAGGGCAGTACTGAGGGAGCACCGCACTGTCGGAGGGGCGGTACTGAGGGAGCGCCGTACTGCGCTGTCGGAGGGGCAGTACTGAGGGAGTGCCGCACTGTCGGAGGGGCAGTACTGAGGGAGTGTCGCACTGTCGGAGGGGCGGTACTGAGGGAGTGCCGCACTGTCGGAGGGCAGTACTGAGGGAGCACCGCACTGTCGGAGGGGCGGTACTGAGGGAGTGCCGCACTGTCGGAGTGGCAGTACTGAGGGAGTGCCGCACTGTCGGAGGGGCGGTACTGAGGGAGTGCCGCACTGTCGGAGGGGCAGTACTGAGGGAGCGGCGCACTGTCGGAGTGGCGGTACTGAGGGAGCACCGCACTGTCGGAGGGGCGGTACTGAGGGAGCACCGCACTGTCGGAGGGGCGGTACTGAGGGAGTGCCGCACTGTCGGAGGGGCAGTACTGAGGGAGTGCAGCACTGTCGGAGGGACAGTATTGAGGGAGCGCCGCACTGTCGGAGGGGCAGTACTGAGGGAGCGCCGCACTGTCGGAGGGGCAGTATTGAGGGAGCGCCGTACTGTCGGAGTGGCGGTACTGAGGGAGCGCCGCACTGTCGGAGGGGCAGTATTGAGGGAGCGCCGTACTGTCGGAGTGGCGGTACTGAGGGAGCACCGCACTGTCGGAGGGGCGGTACTGAGGGAGCACCGCACTGTCGGAGGGGCGGTACTGAGGGAGTGCCGCACTGTCGGAGGGGCGGTACTGAGGGAGCGTCGTACTGTCGGAGGGGCAGTACTGAGGGAGTGCCGCACTGTCGGAGGGGCAGTACTGAGGGAGTGCCGCACTGTCGGAGGGGCAGTACTGAGGGAGCGCCGTACTGTCGGAGTGGCGGTACTGAGGGAGCACCGCACTGTCGGAGGGGCGGTACTGAGGGAGCACCGCACTGTCGGAGGGGCGGTACTGAGGGAGTGCCGCACTGTCGGAGGGGCGGTACTGAGGGAGCGTCGTACTGTCGGAGGGGCAGTACTGAGGGAGTGCCGCACTGTCGGAGGGGCAGTACTGAGGGAGCGCCGCACTGTCGGAGGGGCAGTACTGAGGGAGCGCCGTACTGTCGGAGGGGCGGTACTGAGGGAGCACCGCACTGTCGGAGGGGTAGTACTGTGGGAGCTCCGCACTGTCGGAGGGGCAGTACTGAGGGAGCTCCGCACTGTTGGAGGGGCAGTACTGAGGAAGCGCCGCACTGTCGGAGGGGCAGTACTGAGGGAGCGCCGCACTGTCGGAGGGGCAGTACTGAGGGAGCACCGCACTGTTGGAGGGGCAGTACTGAGGGAGCCCCGCACTGTCGGAGGGGCAGTACTGAGGGAGCGCCGCACTGTCGGAGGGGCAGTACTGAGGGAGTGCCGCACTGACGGAGGGGCAGTACTGAGGGAGTGCCGCACTGTCGGAGGGGCAGTACTGAGGGAGCGCCGCACTGTCGGAGGGGCAGTACTGAGGGAGTGCCGCACTGTCGGAGGGGCAGTACTGAGGGAGTGCCGCACTGTCGGAGGGGCAGTACTGAGGGAGCGCCGCACTGTCGGAGGGGCAGTACTGAGGGAGTGCCGCACTGTGGGAGGGGCAGTACTGAGGGAGTGCCGCACTGTCGGAGGGGCAGTACTGAGGGAGCGCCGCACTGTCGGAGGGGCAGTACTGAGGGAGCGCCGCACTGTCGGAGGGGCACTACTGAGGGAGTGCTGCACTGTCGGAGGTGCCGTCTTTCGGATGAGACGTTAAACCGAGGCCCCGTCTGCTCTCTCGGGTGGATGTAAAAGATCCCGGGGCACTATTTGGAAGAAGAGCAGGGGGAGTTCTCCCCGGTGTCCTGGGGCCAATATTTATCCCTCAACCAACATAACAAAAACAGATTATCTGGGTCATTATCACATTACTGTGTGTGGGAGCTTGCTGTGCGCAAATTGGCTGCCGCGTTTCCCACAATACAACAGTGACCGCACTCCAAAAAGTACTTCATTGGCTGTGAAGCGCTTTGGGACGTCCGGTGGTCGTGAAAGGCGCTATATAAATGCACGTCAGTCTTTCTTTAAGACCCTCCTTAAAACCAACCTCTATGGCCAAGCACGCGATCACCTGCCCAAATATCCCCTGATGTGGCTCGATGTCACAGTTTGTTTGATCAGCGACTCGGGATGTTGAAGGCGCTATGTAAACGTAAGTTGCTGTTGGAGGAGGTTACAGAGAGGCGGGGGGGGGGTTGAGGGGTGGGGGGGCTGAGGCCAGGCAGAGAGGGAACATCAGAACATAAGAATTGGGAGCAGGAGTCGGCCATTCGGCCCCTCGAGCCTGCTCCGCCATTCAATGAGATCACGGCTGACCTTCGACCTCAACCCCACTTTCCCGCCCGATCCCCATATCCCTCGATTCCCTTAATATCCAAAAATCTATCGATCACAACCTTGGATATACTCAAAGACTGAGCCTCCACAGCCCTCTGGGGCAGAGAATTCCAAAGATTCACCCCGCTCTGAGTGAAGAAATTCCTCCTCATCTCAGTCCTAAATGGCCGACCCCTGACCCTGAGACTGTGTGACCCCTGGTTCTAGACTCCCCAGCCCCGGGGGGGAAACACCCTCCCTGTATCTACCCTGTCAAGCCCCTGTAAGTATTGTGAGTGTTTCAATCAGATCCCCTCTCATTCTTCTAAACTCCAGAGGAGGATGCTAAGAGGCTGCAGGGTGACTTGGACAGGTTAGGTGAGTGGGGCAAATGCATGGCAGATGCCGTATAATGTGGATAAATGTGAGGTTATCCACTTTGGGGGCAAAAACAGGAACGCAGAATATTATCTGAATGGCGGCAGATTAGGAAAAGGGGAGGTGCAACGAGACCTGGGTGTCATGGTACATCAGTCATTGAAAGTTGGCATGCAGGTACAGCAGGCGGTGAAGAAGGCAAATGGTATGTTGGCCTTCATAGCGAGAGGATTTGAGTACAGGAGCAGGGAGGTCTTATTGCAGTTGTACAGGGCCTTGGTGAGGCCACACCTGGAATATTGTGTTCAGTTTTGGTCTCCTAATCTGAGGAAGGACATTCTTGCTATTGAGGGAGTGCAGCGAAGGTTCACCAGACTGATTCCCGGGATGGCCGGACTGACATATGAAGAAAGACTGGATCGACTAGGCTTATATTCACTGGAATCTATAAGAATGAGAGGGGATCTCATAGAAACATATAAAATTCTGACGGGACTGGACAGGTTAGATGCAGGAAGAATGTTCCTGATGTTGGGGAAGTCCAGAACGAGGGGTCACACAGTCTAAGGATAAGGGGTAAGCCATTTAGGACCGAGATGAGGAGAAACTTCTTCACCCAGAGAATTGTGAACCTGTGGAATTCTCTACCGCAGAAAGTCGTTGAGGCCACTTCATTAGATATATTCAAAAGGGAGTTAGATGTGGCCCTTACGGCTAAAGGGATCAAGGGGTATGGAGAGAAAGCAGGAATGGGGTACTGAGGGAATGATCAGCCATGATCATATTGAATGGTGGTGCAGGCTCGAAGGGCCGAATGGCCTACTCCTGCACCTATTTTCTATGTTTCTAGAGAATATCGGCCCAGTCTACTCAATCTCTCCTCATCGGACAATCCCCCCCCCCATCCCAGGAATCAGTCTGGTGAACCTTCGCTGCACTCCCTCAATGGCAAGTGTCATGTATCCAGACATGTTGACTGCCTGTACTGTTACCTACGGTGCGCCACCAGAGGGCACTGCAGTGGGAGACCTGGAGCTTACCTGTACAGGTGTGCCTGGCCTCGTGTAACAGGCGGGCCGCCAGGTGTGAGCCTCACTCTCGAGTTCTCAATAAAGGACTGAGGTCACTCCGGTTCAATGGCAACACGTTGCCTTGTGGACTCGTTACCAGAGCATCGAAAGATGTAACAGCGATATGTCCTTCCTTCGGTCAGGAGACCAGAACTGTGCACAATACTCCAGGTGTGGCCTCACCAGGGCCCGGTATAATTACAGTAAGACGTCTTTACTCTTGTACTCAAAGCCTCCTGTAATAAAGGCCAACGAACCATTAATCGCTTGCTGTACCCGCGTGTTAACTCTCAGTGATTGGGATACAAGGACAACCCAGGTCCCTCTGAACACCGACATTTCTCAACCTCTCTCGCCGTTTATACAGTACTCTGCTTTTCTATTTGCCCTCCCAAAGTGGACATGTTCACGTTTTCCGCACATGATATTCCCTCTGCCGTGCCCTTGACCGCTTATGTAGTCTGCCGCTATCCCCCTTGAAGTGGCCTTGCATGCTCCTCGCAGCTCACATTCCCACCTGGCTTTTGTCTCATCGGGCCGTGAGAAATCGTGCATGCGACTCGCAAGTACCTGACCCGCGTTCAATAAACCTCAGCCAGTCAATCACACTGAAACAGCTTTAATTGCACTTCATTGCTTATCCAGCCAAAATCATGGCGACATTTGCAACTGTGTCGGCATAAAAACAGATGATATATTATTTTATACACAGTACGTGCGAGAAAGACCAGCTTTTAAACTCAGGGCTCCAGTTTGTGCCTTCGAATTCACCCTGTTACATCCTGTTCACAGCCCCCACCCCACCCCCGAGACCCTTAAATAGATTCTGCACTGTCCTCACACCCAGCGTACCAGCACAGAGGGAGGGCTGACTGATAGGACTCTCTGTAATGGGGAGAGACTGCCCATCAGGGACCCCTTTTATAGAGGGAGTCTCCCCATCAGGGACCCCTTTTATAGAGAGTCTCCCCATCAGGGACCCCTTTTATAGAGGGTCTCCCCATCAGGGACCCCTTTTATAGAGGGTCTCCCCATCAGGGACCCCTTTTATAGAGAGTCTCCCCATCAGGGACCCCTTTTATAGAGAGAGTCTCCCCATCAGGGACCCCTTTTATAGAGGGTCTCCCCATCAGGGACCCCTTTTATAGAGGGTCTCCCCATCAGGGACCCCTTTTATAGAGGGTCTCCCCATCAGGGACCCCTTTTATAGAGGGAGTCTCCCCATCAGGGACCCCTTTTATAGAGAGTCTCCCCATCAGGGACCCCTTTTATAGAGGGTCTCCCCATCAGGGACCCCTTTTATAGAGGGAGTCTCCCCATCAGGGGTCCCTCGGGGCAATGTGTGATGGGATCAGTGGGATAGGGGAGCGGGGTTAGGGAGGAGCTGTTAGCGAAGGCCGTGCTGACGTTAGTGGGTGGAAATTCAGCCATGGGGTGCGCTGCTCCTGATCCGTGGCCAGTGACCGTCCCACCAAGCCCAACCCTCCGGCCAGAGAGCGCAGCTCTGCACGGGCACGATGCACTCCATGGTGGAATAGCCGACCAGGCTCATGGACCTTCAGGTCGGGGTGGGTGGCAGATAATTGAGTCCGAAGACAGTTCTGGAGCGGTGTGGGGGAAGGGGGGGGGCGTGGAGAGGAGGGAGAAGGTCCCTTTGGAGGCAAGTGGAAGGAGTTACAGATGAGGGGTATCAGGTAAGGGGG
>NW_027254586.1:125000-187500 GCF_044704955.1 Pristiophorus japonicus
AGGCCACTTGTGGGGGGTGGGGGGCATCAGTGTGTGTTATATCGAGCTGCATGGACGTTATGTCTGACGATTATGTTGTTGTGATTACTTCTTCAATAAGGAGGGAGAAGTGTAACATGGAGTTGCACCCAGTGGACTATTGTGGTACTGCGACACGTGTGTATGTGTCTGAGTGTGTGTGTGTGTGTGTATGTATGTGGGGAGGAGGGGATCAGTGTGTTGGGGGGGGGCTCACTGTGTGTTATATCGAGCTGCATGCACGTTATGTCTAAAGATTATGTTTTTCTAATTACTTCTTCAATCAGGAGGGAGAAGTGTAAAATGGAGCTCCAACTAGTGGGCTGTTGTGGTGCTGTGATGCACATGTTGTGTTGGGGGGGGGTCAGTGTGTTGGGGAGGCTCATTGTGTGTTATATCGAGCTGCGTGTACGTTATGTCTGACGATTATGTTGTTAGAATTACTTCTTCAATCAGGAGGAAGGAGAAGTGTAAAATGGGGCTCCACCTCGTGGGCTGCTGTGCTGCTGTGATGCACATGTTGTGTTTGGGGGGGTGGGGGTCAGTGTGTTCAGGGGGGGCTCACTGTGTGTTATATCGAGCTGCGTGCACGTTATGTCTAAAGATGATGTTTTTCTAATTACTTCTTCAATCAGGAGGGAGAAGTGTAAAATGGAGTTGCACCCAGTGGAATATTGTGGTACTGCGACACATGTGTGTGTGTGTGTGTGTGTGTGTGTGTATGTATGTGGGGAGGGGGGTCAGTGTGTTGGGGGGCGGCTCACTGTGTGTTATATCGAGCTGTATGCACGTTATGTCCAAAGGTTTTGTTTTTACAATTACTTCTTCAACCAGGAGGAAGAAGTGTAACATGGAGCTCCACCTCGTGGGTTGCTGTGGTGCTGTGATGCACATGTTGTGTTGGGGCGGGGGGGTCAGTGTGTTGGGGGGGCTCACTGTGTGTTATATCCAGCTGCATGCACGTTATGTCTAAAGATTATGTTTTTCTAATTACTTCTTCAATCAGGAGGGAGAAGTGTAAAATGGAGCTCCACCTTGTGGGCTGCTGTGGTGCTGTGATGCACATGTTGTGTTGGGGCGGGGGGGTCAGTGTGTTGGGGGTGGGGGGGGCTCACTGTGTGTTATATCCAGCTGCATGCACGTTATGTCTAAAGATGATGTTTTATAATTACTTCTTCAATCAGGAGAGAGAAGTGTAAAATGGAGCTCCACCTCGTGGGCTGCTGTGGTGCTGTGATGCACATGTTGTGTTGCGGCGGGGGGGGGGGGGTGTCAGTGTGCTGGAGGGGGGGGCTCACTGTGTGTTATATGGAGCTGCATGCACATTATGTCTGACGATTATGTTGTTATAATTACTTCTTCAATCAGGAGGGAGAAGTGTAAAATGGAGCTCCACCTCGTGGGCTGCTGTGGTGCAGTGATGCACATGTTGTGTTGGGGGGGGTCAGTGTGAGTGGGGGGTCAGGGTGTGGGTATTTGGGGGGGGGGGTTTCTCCTCACCTCCTCCACGGTCAGACCCTCGGACGCCACCTGGCAGGTGCGCATGGCGGTCACGTCGCGGAACAGGCCGCCCAGCCTCGCGGCCCGGATGTAGTGCGTGCCGAAGAGGTGCAGGAAGCGCTGGTAGAAGAAGCGGGTGTCGGGGCCCAGCCGCCGGGGCAGGCCGCGCAGCAGCTGCCGGAACTGGGGGGCCAGGGGCGGCCGGTGGGCCAACCGGCACTCGTACAGCTGGCAGCGGAACTCCTGGCTGGCGAAGGTGTAGCGGTCGCTGGCCGCCCGCTTGCGGCCGAACTCGGCCTCCCGGGAGTGGGAGCCGGCCGTCACTGCCCTGGCCCCGGCGTTGGGGCTCGGCTGGACGTCCAGCCCGGCGCTCCAGGACTGGTCCACCCCTGTGCGGCCGGAGGCCTCCAGCTCGGCCGCCGACTCCAGCAGGGTGCTGGTCAGCTGCCGGCGGCACTCTTGCCGCACCCGCCAGTCCACGGCGGCCCGGGGCAGGCGCTGGGCCGCGCCCCCCATCAGCGCGTTGCGGCACAGGGTGCAGGCCCCGCCCGCCAGCCTCCAGGAGCTCACGTCCACCGCGTAGGCCCCGGTCCTGCGCAGCCGCACCACGTCGTAGCCCTCGCCCAGCAGGTCGACGCCGGGCGCCGGGCGCGCCCGCTTGCACTCGTTGGCCGAGCCCACCTCGCAGTCGCCGCCCGCCCCGGGGGCCGACGCTGTGACCAGGAGCAGGAGGAGGCGGGGCCAGCCGGGCGCCATGGCGACGAGGGTCGGTCAGCTCCAACCGGCCGCGCGCAAGCTCCGCAGTCGTCTTCGGCTGGAGATCTAGGAGGAGGAGGAGGAGCAACTGTGAGATCTTCGGACGTCACGACACAGGCGCGCGACAAGATGGCCCCGAACGCAATCGCGATCGCAGGGATTGAGTGTGATATCTCCAAGCTACTAAGCTGGGCGGCGGTGTGAGCTGTGAGGCTGCAGGGTGACTTGGGACAGGCTAGGTGAGCGGGCAAATGCGTGGCCGATGCAGTACAACGTGGATAAACAGAAGAACATAAGAATGAGGAACAGGAGTCGGCCACCCGGCCCCTCGAGCCTGCTCCGCCACTCAACAAGATCGCGGCTGATCTGGCCGTGGACTCAGCTCCACTTACCCGCCCCGCTCCCCGTAACTGTGAGGTTATATCCACTTTGGGGGCAAAAACAGGAAGGCAGAATATTATCTGAGTGGCGACAGATTAGGAAAAGGGGGAGGTGCAACGAGACCCGGGTGTCATGGGACATCAGCCATTGAAAGTTGGCCATGCAGGTACAGCAGGCGGTGAAGAAGGCAAATGGTATGTTGGCCTTTCATAGCGAGGGGATTTGAGTATAGGAGCAGGGAGGTCTTGCTGCAGTTGTACAGGGCCTTGGTGAGGCCACACCTGGAGTATTGTGTGCAGTTTTGGTCTTCTAATCTGAGGAAGGACGTTCTTGCTATTGAGGGAGTGCAGCGAAGGTTCACCAGACTGATTCCCGGGATGGCAGGACTGACATATGAAGAACGACTGGATCGACTAGGCTTATATTCACTGGAGTTTAGAAGAATGAGAGGGGATCTCATAGAAACGTATAATATTCTGACGGGATTGGACAGGTTAGATGCAGGAAGAATGTTCCCGATGTTGGGGAAGTCCAGAACCAGGGGTCACAGTCTAAGGATAAGGGGTAAGCCATTTAGGACCGAGATGAGGAGAAACTTCTTCACTCAGAGAATTGTGAACCTGTGGAATTCTCTACCACAGAAAGTTGTTGAGGCCAATTCGTTAGATATATTCAAAAGGGAGTTAGATGTGGCCCTTACAGCTAAAGGGATCAAGGGGTATGGAGAGAAAGCAGGAATGGGGTACTGAGGGAATGATCAGCCATGATCATATTGAATGGTGGTGCAGGCTCAAAGGGCCGAATGGCCTACTCCTGCACCTATTTTCTAAGTTTCTATGTTTCTATGCCCCGTGCCCCATAACCTTTTATTAGAAACATAGAAAAAGGAGCAGTAGTCGGCCATTCGGTCCTTCGATCCTGCACCGCCATTCAATATGATCATGGCTGATCCTCTATCTCAACACCATATTCCCGCTTTCTCACCATACCCCTTGATGCCTCTTGTGTCTAGAAATCTATCTGTCTCGCTCTTAAGTATATTCAGTGACTTGGCCTCCACAGCCTTCTGTGGCAGAGAATTGCACAGGTTCACCACCCTCGGAGTGAAAACATTATTGTTATTACATCAGTAGTTGTTATTACTTCAGCACTCCACTAGGCGGAGCTCTGTGTCACCTCTCCCTCCTTATTGAAGAAGTTATTCATAACAAAATAACCCTGATACATAACTTGCATGGTTATACACAACTAAGGATATTAACTTATTTTTACCTATTCGCAAATCTAACTAAACCACTGGTTTTCACTTGCGAAGAGAATACCTTCATTCGCGAACAGAACTTTCCAATCTTGTTGTAGGACTGTGATTCATTCTAGGCTGCGCCTGAGGAGAGTTTTTCTCCAAGGTCAACCCTTGATCTACATGTGGACTCTCTACAACTTCAGACTGTTTGTCTGCCTGACTCGGGCTCAGACTTAAATTCTGACTTTCTCGTGGACTTGTTTTGAGTACAACTGATGTAGGATTTGCGACTGGGACTCTACTTGTAACAAGACTATCGGACTCATCAGAAATAATTGAATCATTCCTGCTTTCAACTCCTACCACATCTGTCGATAAAATAAAACAAACCTAACGTGTCCATGATCAAACATCTTGACCGAGTATGTGCGAGGGTCACATATCTTCACTACGCTTCCTGGTAAGCACTTTAAACAAAGGAGTTGAATGTAATATCTCCAGGTTTGCAGATGACACTAAGCTGGGTGGCAGTGTGAGCTGTGAGGAGGACACTAAGAGGCTGCAGGGTGACTTGGACAGGTCAGGTGAGTGGGCAAATGCATGGCAGATGCAGTATAATGTGGATAAGTGTGAGGTTATCCACTTTGGTGGCAAAAACAGGAAGGCAGAATATTATCTGAATGGTGGCAGATTAGGAAAAGGGGAGGTGCAACGAGACCTGGGTGTCATGCTACATCAGTCATTGAAAGTTGGCATGCAGGTACAGCAGGCGGTGAAGAAGGCAAATGGCATGTTGGCCTTCATAGCGAGGGGATTTGAGTATAGGAGCAGGGAGGTCTTACTGCAGTTGTACAGGGCCTTGATGAGACCACAGCTGGAGTATTGTGTGCAGTTTTGGTCTCCTAATCTGAGGAAGGACATTCTTGCTATTGAGGGAGTGCAGCGAAGGTTCACCAGACTGAATCCCGGGATGGCGGGACTGACATATGAAGAAAGACTGGATCGACTGGGCTTATATTCACTGGAGTTTAGAAGAATGAGAGGGAATCTCATAGAAACATATAAAATTCTGACGGGATTGGACAGGTTCGATGCGGGAAGAATGTTCCCGATGTTGGGGAAGTCCAGAACCAGGGGTCACAGTCTAAGGATAAGGGGTAAGCCATTTAGGACCGAGATGAGGAGAAACTTCTTCACTCAGAGAATTGCGAACCTGTGGAATTCCCTGCCACAGAAATTTGTTGAGGTCAGTTCGTTAGATATATTCAAAAGGGAGTTAGATGTGGCCCTTACGGCTAAAGGGATCAGGGGGTATGGAGAGAAAGCAGGAAAGGGGTATTGAAGTTGCATGATCAGCCATGATCATATTGAATGGTGGTGCAGGCTCGAAGGGCCGAATGGCCTACTCCTGCACCTATTTTCTATGTTTCTATGTTTAACCATTTATGGTGATGGTTCTTCACTCTCACCTTCTGAGTCAATTTCGCCCGTCTCTCTCTTACTCTACCTCTATCATGATTCTCTTTCTGCTTTAATTTTTTCTCTTTGACTGACTGTGCCAAGTTTGGCTTTCACAACGAGAACCTGGTTCGTGGCTGTCATTTGAGAGACAGCTCTGCTGGTGTTCTACCAGTAGTTGCATGAGAAGTATTGCGATAAGTAATCAGAAAATTTGAAGCAGTTTGTGGTCCAATGACAACTGCAGTTTCCTGGGATTTGGATGCAACATTTGTTTGATGAGGGCAGGTTTTACAATTTGTACAGTGCGCTCAGGGTGGTAAAACGGAACCTTGGTACGTCTCACGCCGTTTCTGCTCATGAACTGTGCAAATTCTTCTGAACAAAATTGCGCCCCATTATCAGACACAATTTCCTCCGGGAGACCGGATGAAGAAAACAATCTTCGCAAATTGTCTATCGTTTTACTTGTTGCTATTTTCTGCATTGCAATCACCTCTACCCACTTCGAATGACTATCACTCACTATGAACAAGTGCTGTCCTTCTAGCTGAGCAAAATCTACAGGTAATCTTTGCCACACCCTGGGAGGCCATTTCCATGGCTGTAAGTTAATGATGATGGTGTCTTGTTCACCGATTGATATGTTGTACACTGACTGACGATGTACTCTATCTCTTTATCTAATCCTGGCCACCATAAGTCACTGCGTGCAAAACTCTTGGTTAAGCACATTCCCAGCTGCTGGTCATGGAGGTCTCCTAACAATTTGGACCTGAACTTATTTGGGATAACCGCTCTTGCTCCCCACATGATACAATCTTTATCCACTGACAATTTATTCCTACGAATTAAGTATGGATGAATATCTTCCTCTGATACCTGGTTTGGCCAGCCATTTGTGATGTGAGGTTTAGACAGGTTAGATACAGGAAGAATGTTCCCAATGTTGGGGAAGTCCAGAACCAGGGGTCACAGTCTAAGGATAAGGGGTAAGCCATTTAGGGCCGAGATGAGGAGAAACTTCTTCACCCAGAGAGTGGTGAACCTGTGGAATTCTCTACCGCAGAGAGTTGTTGAGGCCAATTCACTAAATATATTCAAAAGGGAGTTAGATGAAGTCCTTACTATTCGGGGGATCAAGGGGTATGGCGAGAAAGCAGAAAGGGGGTACTGAAGTTGCATGTTCAGCCATGAACTCATTGAATGGCGGTGCAGGCTAGAAGGGCTGAATGGCCTGCTCCTGCACCTATTTTCCATGTTTCTATGTTTCTATGTTTCTATGTAATCATATACCTTTGACATAACTGGGCCACGCTTGGTTGCTCTACCAATCTCTCCATCAATGTACGAAAAATAGAACACTTCTTCCCGATCGGGTGTAACTTGTGATGGGGATGGCAACCTGGACAGAGCTTCAGCATTACTGCGATCAGCTGATCGTCTGTACTCAATGTCATACGTACATGCTGACAAAATCAAAGCCCATCTCTGCATTCTGGCTGCAGCCAAGGTTGGAACGAGGGACTTTTGATGGAGGATTGCTGTTTGTAACTAACGTAAACTTGTGCCCAAGCAAGAATTGGTGAAACTGCATGAAAAATTAATGCCAAAGCTTCCCTTTCGATCTGCACAGAATTAGGCTCACTGGCACTGAGAGTGTGTGAAGCAAAAGCAATTGGTCTCGACCTGCGTCAACAGGAAATATCACCGTCAGGGACCGCTTTTAAAGAGGGGGGAAAGGACAGTGTATCTAACGCACTGTGACACCCGGTCCCAGAGGGGGAAAGGACAGTGTATCTAAAGCACTGTGACACCCGGTCCCAGAGGGGGAAAGGACAGTGTATCTAACGCACTGTGACACCCGGTCCCAGAGGGGGAAAGGAAAGTGTATCTAACGCACTGTGACACCCGGTCCCAGAGGGGGAAAGGACAGTGTATCTGGCCCCTTGGCCCTTCCCCTTGCATCCGTGAGGCTCTTGGTGATGAGGTTGAGAATGTTCGAGAAGGGTGAGCCCTTGTCATGGAAAGTGTCTGCATGACTTGACTGTCGGAAGTTGCAGGGAGGGTGTTGGTTTCAGTGCTGGTATTTTGTGAGTCCTGGTGGACTCCAACAAACCTGTTACCCTAAGCCTGTACTGTGGCCAAACAGACTTCACACCTACTCACCAATGTTCCTCCCTAACCTTCAAGTTGAAAGCTTGAGGGGAACCGAATGACTCAGCCTCTAGTCCTGTATCTCTTTCTAATTAACATCAAAGGCAATCCCTCGGAATCGAGGAAGACTTGCTTCCCACACCTAACATGAGTCCTTCGGTGGCTGAACAGCCCAATATGGGGAACCACAGTCCCTGTCACAGGTGGGACAGACAGACGTTGAGGGAAGGGGAGGGTGGGACTGGTTTGCCGCACGCTCCTTCCGCTGCCTGCGCTTGGTTTCTGCGCGCTCTCGGCGACGAGACTCGAGGTGCTCAGCGCCCTCCCGGATGCACTCCCTCCACTTAGGGGCGGACTGGTCTTTGGGCCCAGGGACTCCCAGGTGTCGGTGGGGATGTTGCACTTTATATCAGGGAGGGCTTTGAGGGTGGTCCCTTGTAACGTTTCCTCTGCCCCACCTTTGGCCCGTTTGCCCGTGAAGGAGTTCCGAGTAGAGCGCTTGCTTTGGGGATTCTCGTGTCTGGGGGGGACGTGCGGACAATGTGGCCCTGCCCAGCGGAGCTGGTCGAGTGTGGTCAGTGCTTCGATGCTGGGGATGTTGGCCTGGTGGAGGATGCGAATTAACAATGCCTCGCAGTTAAACAGCACCTTTCCCATCCCATTGCCGTTTGGAAAAGTATTGGCTCATAAGTCAAGAATTCAGCATGGATTTGTTCAATTAATGAAACATCCCCACTCCCCGCCGAATCCCCCGATGTACTGTCCAGCCTGTAACTCAATCCCAGGGCAGGTACAGGGGGTTAGATACAGAGTAAAGCTCCCTCTATACAGTCTCATCAAACACTCCCAGGGCAGGTACAGGGGGTTAGATACAGAGTAAAGCTCCCTCTACACTGTCCCATCAAACACTCCCAGGGCAGGTACAGGGGGTTAGATACAGAATAAAGCTCCCTCTACACTGTCCCATCAAACACTCCCAGGGCAGGTACAGGGGGTTAGATACAGAGTAAAGCTCCCTCTACACTGTCCCATCAAACACTCCCAGGGCAGGTACAGGGGGTTAGATACAGAGTAAAGCTCCCTCTACACTGTCCCATCAAACACTCCCAGGGCAGGTACAGGGGGTTAGATACAGAGTAAAGCTCCCTCTACACTGTCCCATCAAACACTCCCAGGGCAGGTACAGCACGGGGTTAGATACAGAGTAAAGCTCCCTCTACACTATCCCATCAAACACTCCCAGGGCAGGTACAGCACGGGGTTAGATACAGAGTAAAGCTCCCTCTACACTGTCCCATCAAACACTCCCAGGGCATGTACAACACGGGGTTAAATACAGAGTAAAGCTCCCTCTACAATGTCCTATCAAACTCTCCCAGGGCATGTATAACACAGGGTTAGATACAGAGTAAAGCTCCATCTACACTGTCCCCTGAAACACTCCCAGGGCAGGTACAGCACGGGGTTAGATACAGAGTAAAGCTCCCTCAACACTGCCTCATCAAACTCTCCCAGGGCAGATGCAGCACGGGGTTAGATACAGAGTAAAGCTCCCTCTACACTGTCCCATCAAACACTCCCAGGGCAGGTACAGCACGGGGTTAGATAGAGAGTAAAGCTCCCTCTACACTGTCCCATCAAACACTCCCAGGGCAGGTACAGCACGGGGTTAGATACAGAGTAAAGCTCCCTCTGCACTGTCCCATCAAACACTCCCAGGGCAGGTACAGCACGGGGTTAGATGCAGAGTAAAGCTCTCCCGACGCTGTCCCATCAAACACTCCCAGGGCAGGTACAGCACGGAGTTAGATACAGAGTAAAGCTCCCTTGCACTGTCCCCATCAAACAATCCCACGGCAGGTACAGGGGGTTAGATACAGAGTAAAGCTCCCTCTACACTGTCCCATCAAAAATTCCCAGTGCAGATACAGCACGGGGTTAGATACAGAGTAAAGCTCCCTCTACACTGTCCCATCAAACATTCCCAGGGCAGGTACAGGGGGTTAGATACAGAGTAAAGCTCCCTCTACACTGTCCTAACAAACTCTCCTAGGGCATGTACAACACGGGGTTATATACAGAGTAAAGCTCCATCTACATTGTATCCTGAAACACTCCCAGGGCAGGTACAGCACGGGGTTAGATACAGAATAAAGCTCCCTCTGCACTGTCCCATCAAACACTCCCAGGGCAGGTACAGCACGGGGTTAGATACAGAGTAAAGCTCCATCTACACTGTTCCCTGAAACACTCCCAGGGCAGGTGCAGCACGGGGTTAGATACAGCGTAAAGCTCCCTCTACACTGTCCATCAAACACTCCCAGGGCAGGTACAGCACGGGGTTAGATACAGAGTAAAGCTCCCTCTACACTGTTCCATCAAACACTCCCAGGGCAGGTACAGCACGGGATTAGATACAGAGTAAAGCTCCCTCTACACTGTCCATCAAACACTCCCAGGGCAGGTACAGCACGGGGTTAGATACAGAGTCAAGCTCCCTCTACACTGTCCCATCAAACACTCCCAGGGCAGGTACAGAACGAGGTTAGATACAGATTAAAGCTCCCTCTACACTGTCCCATCAAACACTCCCAGGGCAGGTACAGCATGAGGTTAGATACAGATTAAAGCTCCCTTTACACTGTCCCATCAAACACTCCCAGGGCAGGTACAGCACGGGGTTAGATACAGAGTAAAGCTCCCTCTACACTGTCCCATCAAACACTCCCAGGGCAGGTACAGGGGGCTAGATACAGAGTAAAGCTCCCTCTACACTGTCCCATCAAACACTCCCAGGGCAGGTACAGGGGGTTAGATACAGAGTAATGCTCCCTCTACACTGTCCCATCAAACACTCCCAGGGCAGGTACAGCACGGGGTTAGATACAGAGTAAAGCTCCCTCTACACTGTCCCATCAAACATTCCCAGGGCAGGTACAGGGGGTTAGATACAGAGTAAAGCTCCCTCTACACTGTCCTATCAAACTCTCCCAGGGCAGGTACAGCACGGGGTTAGATACAGAGTAAAGCTCCATCTACACTGTTCCCTGAAACACTCCCAGGGCAGGTACAGCACGGGGTTAGATACAGAATAAAGCTCCCTCTGCACTGTCCCATCAAACATTCCCAGGGCAGGTACAGCACGGGGTTAGATACAGAGTAAAGCTCCATCTACACTGTTCCCTGAAACACTCCCAAGGCAGGTGCAGCACGGGGTTAGATACAGCGTAAAGTTCCCTCTACACTGTCCATCAAACACTCCCAGGGCAGGTACAGGGGGCTAGATACAGAGTAAAACTCCCTCTACACTGTCCCATCAAACACTCCCAGGGCAGGTACAGGGGGTTAGATACAGAGTAATGCTCCCTCTACACTGTCCCATCAAACACTCCCAGGGCAGGTACAGCACGGGGTTAGATACAGAGTAAAGCTCCCTCTACACTGTCCCATCAAACTCTCCCAGGGCAGGTACAGCACGGGGTTAGATACAGAGTAAAGCTCCATCTACACTGTTCCCTGAAACACTCCCAGGGCAGGTGCAGCACGGGGTTAGATACAGCGTAAAGCTCCCTCTACACTGTCCCCATCAAACACTCCCAGGGCAGGTACAGGGGGTTAGATACAGAGTAAAGCTCCCTCTACACTGTCCATCAAACACTCCCAGGGCAGGTACAGGGGGTTAGATACAGAGTAAAGCTCCCTCTACACTGTCCCATCAAACATTCCCAGGGCAGGTACAGCACGGGGTTAGATACAGAGTAAAGCTCCATCTACACTGTTCCCTGAAACACTCCCAGGGCAGGTGCAGCACGGGGTTAGATACAGCGTAAAGATCCCTCTACACTGTCCATCAAACACTCCCAGGGCAGGTACAGGGGGTTAGATACAGAATAAAGCTCCCTCTACACTGTCCCATCAAACACTCCCAGGGCAGGTACAGGGGGTTAGATACAGAGTAAAGCTCCCTCTACACTGTCCCATCAAACACTCCCAGGGCAGGTACAGGGGGTTAGATACAGAGTAAAGCTCCCTCTACACTGTCCCATCAAACACTCCCAGGGCAGGTACAGGGGGTTAGATACAGAGTAAAGCTCCCTCTACACTGTCCCATCAAACACTCCCAGGGCAGGTACAGCACGGGGTTAGATACAGAGTAAAGCTCCCTCTACACTATCCCATCAAACACTCCCAGGGCAGGTACAGCACGGGGTTAGATACAGAGTAAAGCTCCCTCTACACTGTCCCATCAAACACTCCCAGGGCATGTACAACACGGGGTTAAATACAGAGTAAAGCTCCCTCTACAATGTCCTATCAAACTCTCCCAGGGCATGTATAACACAGGGTTAGATACAGAGTAAAGCTCCATCTACACTGTCCCCTGAAACACTCCCAGGGCAGGTACAGCACGGGGTTAGATACAGAGTAAAGCTCCCTCAACACTGCCTCATCAAACTCTCCCAGGGCAGATGCAGCACGGGGTTAGATACAGAGTAAAGCTCCCTCTACACTGTCCCATCAAACACTCCCAGGGCAGGTACAGCACGGGGTTAGATAGAGAGTAAAGCTCCCTCTACACTGTCCCATCAAACACTCCCAGGGCAGGTACAGCACGGGGTTAGATACAGAGTAAAGCTCCCTCTGCACTGTCCCATCAAACACTCCCAGGGCAGGTACAGCACGGGGTTAGATGCAGAGTAAAGCTCTCCCGACGCTGTCCCATCAAACACTCCCAGGGCAGGTACAGCACGGAGTTAGATACAGAGTAAAGCTCCCTTGCACTGTCCCCATCAAACAATCCCACGGCAGGTACAGGGGGTTAGATACAGAGTAAAGCTCCCTCTACACTGTCCCATCAAAAATTCCCAGTGCAGATACAGCACGGGGTTAGATACAGAGTAAAGCTCCCTCTACACTGTCCCATCAAACATTCCCAGGGCAGGTACAGGGGGTTAGATACAGAGTAAAGCTCCCTCTACACTGTCCTAACAAACTCTCCTAGGGCATGTACAACACGGGGTTATATACAGAGTAAAGCTCCATCTACATTGTATCCTGAAACACTCCCAGGGCAGGTACAGCACGGGGTTAGATACAGAATAAAGCTCCCTCTGCACTGTCCCATCAAACACTCCCAGGGCAGGTACAGCACGGGGTTAGATACAGAGTAAAGCTCCATCTACACTGTTCCCTGAAACACTCCCAGGGCAGGTGCAGCACGGGGTTAGATACAGCGTAAAGCTCCCTCTACACTGTCCATCAAACACTCCCAGGGCAGGTACAGCACGGGGTTAGATACAGAGTAAAGCTCCCTCTACACTGTTCCATCAAACACTCCCAGGGCAGGTACAGCACGGGATTAGATACAGAGTAAAGCTCCCTCTACACTGTCCATCAAACACTCCCAGGGCAGGTACAGCACGGGGTTAGATACAGAGTCAAGCTCCCTCTACACTGTCCCATCAAACACTCCCAGGGCAGGTACAGAACGAGGTTAGATACAGATTAAAGCTCCCTCTACACTGTCCCATCAAACACTCCCAGGGCAGGTACAGCATGAGGTTAGATACAGATTAAAGCTCCCTTTACACTGTCCCATCAAACACTCCCAGGGCAGGTACAGCACGGGGTTAGATACAGAGTAAAGCTCCCTCTACACTGTCCCATCAAACACTCCCAGGGCAGGTACAGGGGGCTAGATACAGAGTAAAGCTCCCTCTACACTGTCCCATCAAACACTCCCAGGGCAGGTACAGGGGGTTAGATACAGAGTAATGCTCCCTCTACACTGTCCCATCAAACACTCCCAGGGCAGGTACAGCACGGGGTTAGATACAGAGTAAAGCTCCCTCTACACTGTCCCATCAAACATTCCCAGGGCAGGTACAGGGGGTTAGATACAGAGTAAAGCTCCCTCTACACTGTCCTATCAAACTCTCCCAGGGCAGGTACAGCACGGGGTTAGATACAGAGTAAAGCTCCATCTACACTGTTCCCTGAAACACTCCCAGGGCAGGTACAGCACGGGGTTAGATACAGAATAAAGCTCCCTCTGCACTGTCCCATCAAACATTCCCAGGGCAGGTACAGCACGGGGTTAGATACAGAGTAAAGCTCCATCTACACTGTTCCCTGAAACACTCCCAAGGCAGGTGCAGCACGGGGTTAGATACAGCGTAAAGTTCCCTCTACACTGTCCATCAAACACTCCCAGGGCAGGTACAGGGGGCTAGATACAGAGTAAAACTCCCTCTACACTGTCCCATCAAACACTCCCAGGGCAGGTACAGGGGGTTAGATACAGAGTAATGCTCCCTCTACACTGTCCCATCAAACACTCCCAGGGCAGGTACAGCACGGGGTTAGATACAGAGTAAAGCTCCCTCTACACTGTCCCATCAAACTCTCCCAGGGCAGGTACAGCACGGGGTTAGATACAGAGTAAAGCTCCATCTACACTGTTCCCTGAAACACTCCCAGGGCAGGTGCAGCACGGGGTTAGATACAGCGTAAAGCTCCCTCTACACTGTCCCCATCAAACACTCCCAGGGCAGGTACAGGGGGTTAGATACAGAGTAAAGCTCCCTCTACACTGTCCATCAAACACTCCCAGGGCAGGTACAGGGGGTTAGATACAGAGTAAAGCTCCCTCTACACTGTCCCATCAAACATTCCCAGGGCAGGTACAGCACGGGGTTAGATACAGAGTAAAGCTCCATCTACACTGTTCCCTGAAACACTCCCAGGGCAGGTGCAGCACGGGGTTAGATACAGCGTAAAGATCCCTCTACACTGTCCATCAAACACTCCCAGGGCAGGTACAGGGGGTTAGATACAGAGTAAAGCTCCCTCTACACTGTCCCATCAAACACTCCCAGGGCAGGTACAGGGGGTTAGATACAGAGTAATGCTCCCTCTACACTGTCGCATCAAACACTCCCAGGGTAGGTACAGCACGGGGTTAGATACAGAGTAAAGCTCCATCTACACTGTCCCATCAAAAATTCCCAGGGCAGGTACAGCATGGGGTTAGATACAGAGTAAAGCTCCCTCTACACTGTCCCATCAAACACTCCCAGGGCAGGTACAGCATGGGGTTAGATACAGAGTAAAGCTCCCTCTACACTGTCCCATCAAACACTCCCAGGGCAGGTACAGCACGGGGTTAGATACAGAGTAAAGCTCCCTCTACACTGTCCCATCAAACACTCCCAGGGCAGGTACAGCACAGGGTTAGATACAGAGTAAAGCTCCCTCTACACTGTCCCATCACACACTCCCAGGGCAGGTACAGGGGGTTAGATACAGAGTAAAGCTCCCTCTACACTGTCCCATCAAACACTCCCAGGGCAGGTAGAGCACGGGGGTTAGATAACTCACGGCGTGAAAGGGGGGTAGAGGCAGAAACCCTCACCACATTTAAAAAGTACTTGGATGTACACTTGAAGTGCCGTAACCGACAGGGCTACGGACCCAGAGCTGGAAAGTGGGATTCGGCTGGGTAGCTTGTTTTCAGCCGGCATGGACACGATGGGGCGAAATGGCCTCTGTCGCTGCTGTAAATGTCTCTCGTGCTATCATTCTGTGACCTGAGCGAGCCGGGTAGGCGGGCGATGTTGCAGAGGTGCAGATGTTCAGTGTGGAGTAAGCAATCGGCCTCGAGTGTGAAGTGCTCAGCGTGACACAGCTGGTTAGATCTTCAAGCTTCTCATCTCTGCTTACATAATATTCACCCCAGCAGTTACCGGCCACTCGGGTTTATGCTCCACACGAGTCTCCTCTCACCCCTCACCCCCTCAACGTATCCCTCAATCCCCCATTTATTTATCCAACTTTCCCCCTCGAAGCCCTCTTCCCTGCCTTTGACTCGACGCGACTATTCCAACGCACTCCTGGCCGGCCTCCCACATTCTACCCGACGTAAACTCGAGGTGATCCAAAACTCGGCTGCCCCCGTGTCCTAACTCACACCCAGTCCCACTCACCCATCACCCCCTGTGCTCACTGCCCCGTGTCCTAACTCGCACCCAGTCCCACTCACCCATCACCCCCTGTGCTCACTGCCCCCGTGTCCTAACTCGCACCGAGTCCCACTCACCCATCACCCCCTGTGCTCACTGCCCCCGTGTCCTAACTCGCACCGGGTCCCGCTCACCCATCACCCCCTGTGCTCACTGCCCCCGTGTCCTAACTCACACCCAGTCCCACTCACCCATCACCCCCTGTGCTCACTGCCCCCGTGTCCTAACTCACACCCAGTCCCGCTCACCCATCACCCCCTGTGCTCACTGCCCCCGTGTCCTAACTCACACCAAGTCCCACTCACCCATCACCCCCTGTGCTCACTGCCCCCGTGTCCTAACTCACACCCAGTCCCGCTCACCCATCACCCACTGTGCTCACTGCCCCGTGTCCTAACTCACACCCAGTCCCACTCACCCATCACCCCCTGTGCTCACTGCCCCCGTGTCCTAACTCACACCCAGTCCCGCTCACCCATCACCCCCTGTGCTCACTGCCCCCGTGTCCTAACTCACACCCAGTCCCACTCACCCATCACCCCCTGTGCTCACTGACCCCGTGTCCTAACTCGCACCCAGTCCCACTCACCCATCACCCCCTGTGCTCACTGACCCCGTGTCCTAACTCACACCAAGTCCCACTCACCCATCACCCCCTGTGCTCACTGCCCCCGTGTCCTAACTCACACCCAGTCCCGCTCACCCATCACCCACTGTGCTCACTGCCCCGTGTCCTAACTCACACCCAGTCCCACTCACCCATCACCCCCTGTGCTCACTGCCCCCGTGTCCTAACTCACACCCAGTCCCGCTCACCCATCACCCCCTGTGCTCACTGCCCCCGTGTCCTAACTCACACCCAGTCCCACTCACCCATCACCCCCTGTGCTCACTGACCCCGTGTCCTAACTCGCACCCAGTCCCACTCACCCATCACCCCCTGTGCTCACTGACCCCGTGTCCTAACTCACACCCAGTCCCACTCACCCATCACCCCCTGTGCTCACTGCCCCGTGTCCTAACTCGCACCGGGTCCCACTCACCCATCACCCCCTGTGCTCACTGCCCCGTGTCCTAACTCACACCCAGTCCCACTCACCCATCACCCCCTGTGCTCACTGCCCCGTGTCCTAACTCACACCCAGTCCCACTCACCCATCACCCCCTGTGCTCACTGCCCCCGTGTCCTAACTCACACCCAGTCCCACTCACCCATCACCCCCTGTGCTCACTGCCCCCGTGTCCTAACTCACACCCAGTCCCGCTCACCCATCACCCCCTGTGCTCACTGCCCCGTGTCCTAACTCGCACCGAGTCCCACTCACCCATCACCCCCTGTGCTCACTGCCCCATGTCCTAACTCACACCCAGTCCCACTCACCCATCACCCCCTGTGCTCACTGCCCCCGTGTCCTAACTCACACCCAGTCCCGCTCACCCATCACCCTCTGTGCTCACTGCCCCGTGTCCTAACTCACACCGAGTCCCGCTCACCCATCACCCCCTGTGCTCACTGACCGCGTGTCCTAACTCGCACCCATCACCCACTGTGCTCACTGCCCCGTGTCCTAACTCACACCGAGTCCCACTCACCCATCACCCACTGTGCTCACTGCCCCGTGTCCTAACTCACACCCAGTCCCACTCACCCATCACCCCCTGTGCTCACTGTCCCGTGTCCTAACTCGCACCGAGTCCCGCTCACCCATCACCCCCTGTGTTCACTGATCCCGTGTCCTAACTCGCACCGAGTCCCACTCACCCATCACCCCCTGTGCTCACTGACCCCGTGTCCTAACTCACACCCAGTCCCACTCACCCATCACCCCCTGTGCTCACTGCCCCCGTGTCCTAACTCGCACCGAGTCCCGCTCACCCATCACCCCCTGTGCTCACTGCCCCCGTGTCCTAACTCACACCGAGTCCCACTCACCCATCACCCCCTGTGCTCACTGACCCCGTGTCCTAACTCACACCGAGTCCCGCTCACCCATCACCCCCTGTGCTCGCTGTCCCGTGTCCTAACTCACACTCAGTCCCGCTCACCCATCACCCCCTGTGCTCACTGCCCCGTGTCCTAACTTGCACCCAGTCCCACTCACCCATCACCCCCTGTGCTCACTGCCCCGTGTCCTAACTCGCACCGAGTCCCGCTCACCCATCACCCCCTGTGCTCGCTGACCTACATTGGCACCCGGTTAAGCAACACCTCAATTTCAAAATTCTCATCCTTGTTTACAAATCCCTCCATGGCCCTCGCCCCCTCCCTATCTCTGTAACCTCCTCCAGCCCCACAACCCCCCCGAGATGTCTGCACTCCTCTAATTCTGCCCTCCTGATCATCCCTGATTATAATCGCTCCACCATCGGAGGCCGTGCCTTCTGTTGCCTGGGGCCCCAAGCTCTGGAACTCCCTCCCTAAACCTCTCCGCCTCTCTACCTCTCTCTCCTCCTTCGAGGCCTGGGCAGCACCCTCGCCTCTGAGTCAGCAAGTTGTAGGGTTCAAGTCTCACTCCAGAGACTTGAACTCAAAAATCTAGGCTGACACTCCCAGTGCAATACTGAGGGAGCCCCGCACTGTCGGAGGGACATTACTGAGGGAGCGCCGCACTGTCGGAAGGGCAGTACTGAGGGAGCGCCGCACTGTCGGAGGGGCAGTACTGAGGGAGCGCCGCACTGTCGGAGGGGCAGTACTGAGGGAGTGCCACACTGTCGGAGGGGCAGTACTGAGGGAGCGCCGCACTGTCGGAGGGACAGTGCTGAGGGAGCGCCGCACTGTCGGAGGGACAGTGCTGTGGGAGCGCCGCACTGTCGGAGGGACAGTGCTGTGGGAGAGGCGCACTGTCGGAGGGGCAGTACTGAGGGAGTGCTGCACTGTCGGAGGGGCAGTACTGAGGGAGTGCTGCACTGTCGGAGGGGCAGTACTGAGGGAGTGCTGCACTGTCGGAGGGGCAGTACTGAGGGAGTGCTGCACTGTCGGAGGTGCCGTCTTTCGGATGAGACGTTAAACCGAGGCCCCGTCTGCTCTCTCGGGTGGATGTAAAAGATCCCGGGGCACTATTTGGAAGAAGAGCAGGGGGAGTTCTCCCCGGTGTCCTGGGGCCAATATTTATCCCTCAATCAACATCACAAAAACAGATTATCTGGGTCATTATCACATCGCTGTGTGTGGGAGCTTGCTGTGCGCAAATCGGCGTTCCCCACAATACAACAGTGACCGCGCTCCAAAAAGCACTTCATTGGCTGTGAAGCGCTTTGGGACGTCCAGTGGTCGTGATTGGCGCTATCTAAACGCACGTCTTTCTCCTGAACACCCTCCTTTAAAACTGCGACCATTTCAAGTTGTTGTTGACGGCTCGGATGGGGCGACTTTATCGCGACAGAGGGGGTGTGCGCGCCACCCCCCCCCCCATGCCCACCCCCTCGCAATCGCCCCCTCCCCTCCCCTCCCCTCCCCTCCCCTCCCCCCATCACTGCCCCGCGAAGGGAAGCGAAGGCCGGGGGAGGGGGAAGGGAGTGGCGTTTCCCGCTCTCCCAGCCCAGCGTTAGTTAAAGCTCACCTGCTCAGGAGCGGACAGGCCTCGGACGCAAGGCCCCGCGACCTCCAGGGCACGGGCTCGCGCCGACGGAACGAATTGAGCGAGAGCGGGCCCGCGGGCCGGAGACTGCGTGCGGGCTGCGTTCCGTCGCAGGAAGAATGCCGCTCGAGGCGTCGGACAGGCAATAAATAAAAAGCTCCCTGCGAGGGGGCGAGCTTGTGGTCGGTCTCCACGGCAACCGGCACGGAGTGTGACTTCCTGCAGTCGTTTTTGACGTGCGTCGCGCGGTTAAACGGGCGACCACTGCAGTTGAACCAAACAGAGACTGTGTTTGAGAGCAGGGCCGAACTAAACCATCGGATGATTCTGCCTTCATTAAGCCTGCGGCCCTCTTAGTTTGTCAGCCCTTCACTTTAGGCCCTAATTTTGATGTCATTGACGCTAAATCTTTGCCACGATGTTTCATGCAGCAATATCATATATAACTGCATGATGATATCTTCAGAGGTGCAAAATATTGTGTCCTTATCGCTCAAAGTGTGTATAAAATTCTCATCATCATCGGCCGTCCCTCGGAATCGAGGAAGACTTGCTTCCATTCTTAACACGAGTCCTTCAGTGGCTGAACAGTCCAATACGAGAACCACAGTCCCTGTCGCAGGCGGGACAGACAGACGTTGAGGGAAGGGGAGGGTGGGACTGGTTTGCAGCACGCTCCTTCCGCTGCCTGCGCTTGGTTTCTGCACGCTCTCGGCGACGAGACTCGAGGTGCTCAGCGCCCCCTCCCGGATGCACTCCCTCCACTTGGGGGCGGACTGGTCTTTGGGCCCAGGGACTCCCAGATGTGGGTGGGGATGTTGCACTTTATATCAGGGAGGGGCTTTGAGGGTGGCCCCTTGTAACGTTTCCTCTGCCCGCCTTTGGCCCGTTTGCCCGTGAAGGAGTTCCGAGTAGAGCGCTTGCTTTGGGGAGTCTCGTGTCTGGGGGGGGTACATGCGGACAATGTGGCCCTGCCCAGCGGAGCTGGTCGAGTGTGGTCAGTGCTTCGATGCTGGGGATGTTGGGCCTGGTCGAGGACGCTAACGTTGGTGCGTCTGTCCTCCCGGGGGATTTGCAGGATCTTGCGGAGACAGCATTGGTGGTATTTCTCCAGCGACTTGAGGTGTCTACTGTACATGGTCCGTGTCTCTGAGCCATACAGGAGGGCGGGTATCACTACAGCCCTGTAGACCATGAGCTGGGGGTGAGATACCTACTGTACACGGTCCATGTCTCTGAGCCACACAGGAAGGCGGGTATCACTACAGCCCTGTAGACCATGAGCTGGGGGTGAGATACCTACTGTACATGGTCCATGTCTCTGAGCCATACAGGAGGGTGGGTATCACTACAGCCCTGTAGACCATGAGCTGGGTGGTGGATTTGAGGGGGCCTGGTCTTCAAACACTCTTTTCAGGAAGAAACCGATCTCTGTTTGAAGAGATGTATTCAGAGAATTTTTTGTCTGATATCGTAATTTAAGCAAGGAAGAAATCAATCTCTGTTTGAACTGTATGCTTTTTTTTAAATGTACATAGCTTTGGAAATGGCAGAAAAAATGTAAAAGCATATTATAATTTAAATGGAGAAAGATCACAAAGTGCCGCAGTACAGCGGGACCTGGGGGTTACTTGTACATGAAACACAAAAGGATAGTATGCAGGTACAGCAAGTGATCAGGAAGGCCAATGGTACCTTGGCCTTTATTGCAAAGGGGATGGAGTATAAAAGCAGGGAAGTCTTGCTCCAGTTATACAGGGTATTGGTGAGGCCACACCTGGAGTACTGCGTGCAGTTTTGGTCTCCGTATTTATGAAAGGAGACACTTGCTTTGGGGGTAGTTCAGAGAAGGTTCACTCGGTTGATTCCGGTGATGAGGGGGTTGACTTATGAGGAAAGGTTGGAGGAGGTTGGGCCTCTACTCATTGGAATTCAGAAGAATGAGAGGCGATCTTATCGAAACGTATCAGATTATGAGGGGGGCTCGACAAGGTGGATGCAGAGAGGATGTTCCCACTGATGGGGGGAGACTAGAACTAGGGGGCATGGTCTTAGAATAAGGGGCCGCCCATTTAAAACTGAGATGAGGAGGAATTTCTTCTCTCAGAGGGTTGTAAATCTGTGGAATTCTCTGCCCCAGAGAGCTGTGGAGGCTGGGACATTGGATATATTTAAGGCGGAGATAGACAGATTTTTGAGCGATAAGGGAGTGAAGGGTTATGGGACATTTCATCTTTGAGCCGCTGGTACGGCTTTATTTCCTCCTGCATCTCGAACGGGACACCAGACCAACTCCCCGTGGAGCACACAGTTTTTTTTACGAAGGACAGTAAGGGGTCCTGGCTCATCCAGGTTCGAATCTGTCCGGCGGTAACAGGTGCTGGCTCACTCTCGAATGCTTCCATTACCGTGACTAAATCTGCGGGCTGTGCCATCTCCACCCCCGTGGTGGGCGATGGCAGCCTGTTGAGAGCATCGGCGCAGTTTTCTGTGCCTGGCCTGTGGCGGATGGCGTAGTTGTACGCGGACAACGTGAGCGCCCATCCCTGGATACAGGGGCCGATGCCTTTGCGTTTATCTCCTTGCTTTCAGAAAAGAGGGATATAAGTGGCTTGTGGTCGGCTTCCAGTTCACATTTGAGCCCGAACAGATATTGATGCATTTTCTTTACCCCGTCAACACGCGCTAACGCTTCTTTTTCGATCATGCTGTAGGCCCTCTTGGCCTTGGACAGACTCCTGGATGCATAAGCAACCGGTTGCAATTTCCCAGATTCATTCGCTTGTTGCAATACGCACCCGACCCCGTACGACGACGCATCACATGCTCGTACCAAACGCTTACATGGATCGTACAACACAAGCAATTTGTTTGAGCTTAACAGCTTCCTTGCTTTCTCAAAGGCATTTTCTTGGCTGTTACCCCATACCCATTCATCTGCCTTACGCAGTAAGGTGTGCAGGGGTTCTAACAGGGTGCTAAGACCCGGTAAGAAGTTACCAAAGTAGTTCAGGAGTCCCAGAAAGGACCGCAGCTCCGTCGCGTTCCGTGGCCTCGGTGCGTTCTCGATTGCCTCCGTCTTCGAGTCGGAGGGCCTGATGCCGTCCGCCGCGATTCTTCTCCCCAGGAACTCCACTTCAGGCACCGGGAAAACGCACTTCGAGCGTTTTAGCCTGAGCCCCACGCGGTTAAGCCGACTAAGAACCTGCTCCAGGTTCTGCAGGTGCTCGACGGTGTCCCGACCTGTCACCAGGATGTCGTCCTGGAAGACCACGGTGTGCCGGGGCCGACTTCAGCAAGCTTTCCGTGTTCCTCTGGAATATCGCCGCGGCCAATCGAGTCCCAAACGGGCGTCTGTTGTAAATGAAGAGGCCTTTGTGCGTGCTGATGCAGGTGAGGGCCTTCGATGATTCCTCCAGCTCCTGCGTCACGTAGGCCGAGGTCAAGTCTAGCTCCGGGAACGTCTTTCCTCCCGCCAGCGTTGCAAACAGGTCGTCTGCCTTTGGTAGCGGGTATTGACCGTGCAGGGAGAAACGGTTGATAGTTACTTTGTAATCACCACAGATTCTGACGGTGCCGTCTCCCTTGAGGACTGGAACAATCGGACTGGCCCACTCGTTGAATTCGATCGGCCGAAATGATGCCCTCTCGTTGCAGCCAGTCCAGCTCGATCTCCACCGTCTCTCTCATCATGTACGGTACTGCTCTCGCCCTGTGATGGATGGGTCGCGCCCCCGGAATCAGATGGATCTGCACTTTTGCTCCTTGGAACTTCCCGATGCCCGGTTCGAACAGCGAGGGGAACTTGTTTAGGGTCTGGGCACACGAAGTGTCGTCGACGGACAAAAGCGCTCGGACGTGGTCCCAGTTCCAGCGTATCTTTCCCAGCCAGCTCCTGCCGAACAGCGTGGGGCCATCGCCCGGTACCACTCAGAGTGGTAATTTGTGCACCGATCCATCGGAGGAGACCTTTACGGTAACACTGCCGATTACAGGAATCAGTTCCTTGGTGTACGTTCTCAGTTTAGTACGAATGGGAGTCAGGACTGGCCTTGAGGCCTTGCTGCACCACAATTTATCGCAAGTCTTTTTGCTCGTTATGGACCGGCTTGCGCCCGTGTCCAGCTCCATGGGCACCGGGAGTGCATTTAATTCAACCTTCAGCATTATCGGGGGGACACTTTGTGGTAAATGTGTGCACCCCATATACCTCTGCCTCCTCGGCCTGAGGCTCTGTCCTCCTCTGCAACATGGTGGTTTGCAGGATTATCAGGGTTTGCAGCTCGCCTGCACATACGTTGGAGGTGTCCCATTGTTCCACAGCCCTTGCAAACGTATCCTTTGAAGCGGCGTGAATGGAAACAATGATCACCCCCGCAGCGCCAGCAAGGTGTTAATGGCCTTGTATTCACCACCCTGGATGGTGGACTCTGAGACATCTGCGGATGTGCAGCTGCAGGCATGTGAGGCC
Source organism: Pristiophorus japonicus (assembly GCF_044704955.1). Taxonomy (NCBI): domain Eukaryota; kingdom Metazoa; phylum Chordata; class Chondrichthyes; family Pristiophoridae; genus Pristiophorus; species Pristiophorus japonicus. The sequence continues at coordinate 148,584 of NW_027254586.1, forward strand.
TGCCCTGTACGTTATGGTTCGAAAACAACATCACTTTGTTCACAGTACTTGTAGCAGCACCCGTGTGCTGAGAGATTCGTATTGTCACTGGTGGCGATAAACACCTGGGCTATCGCTATGGCTTTACTCAAGGTTGGGGTCTCGACAGTCAGAAGTTTGCGAAGTATTACTTCGTGGCCAGTGCCAAGTACAAAGAAGTCCCTGAGCATGTGCTCCAAGGGTCCCTTCAAATTCGCAATGTCCTGCAAGGAGCCTGAGCTCGGCGACATAGCTCGCCACTTCCTGGCCTTCAGACCTCGTGTACGTGTAGAACCGGTACCTCGCCATCAGAACGCTTTCCTTCGGGTTTAGACGCTCCCGGACCAGTGTGCACAAGTCATCGTACGTCTTCTCTGTGGGTGTCGCTGGAGCGAGCAGGCTTTTTCACGAGGCCATACGTTGGTGCCCCGCAGACGGTGAGGGGGACCGTCCTACCTTTGGCAGCGTTCGCTTCTCCTTCCAGCTCGATGGCCACGAAGTTTTGGCCGAGTCGCTCCACCAAGGTTTCCCCAATCATCTCCCTCCCAAAATTTCTCCAGGATGCCCACAGTTCTCTGCATTGTTGCGGTGGGGTTCGTCATCTGCATCTCGTCGCCAGTTGTTATTTCTTGAATAAAGAATCTGACCAGAGAGTGTGAGCTCAAAGTAAGGTGTTAGTCGTTGTCCTTTATTACAGATCTCAGAGCGACTCTCCGGCCTGTGAGGCCCCCTTATGTACAGGTGCTCCCGAGGGATTGTGGGATCCCTTGGGACTCCAGGGGGTAAGCCCTCTGGTGGTTAGACATGGTATTTACAGGTTTGCATACATAACAGTATATATAACCCCCCACACCCCGAACCCCTCGATTAGATTCCAGCCTGTAACTCACTCCCGGGTATCTGTTATTCTATATATAAACCCCCCGAACCCCTCGATTAGATTCCAGCCTGTAACTCACTCCCGGGTATCTGTTATTCTATATATAAACCCCCCGAACCCCTCGATTAGATTCCAGCCTGTAACTCACTCCCGGGTATCTGTTATTCTATATATAAACCCCCCGAACCCTTCGATTAGATTCCAGCCTGTAACTCACTCCCGGGTATCTGTTATTCTATATATAAACCCCCCGAACCCCTCGATTAGATTCCAGTCTGTAACTCACTCCCGGGTATCTGTTATTCTATATATAAACCCCCCGAACCCCTCGATTAGATTCCAGTCTGTAACTCACTCCCGGGTATCTGTTATTCTATATATAAACCCCCTGAACCCCCCGATTAGATTCCAGCCTGTAACTCACTCCCGGGTATCTGTTATTCTATATATAAACCCCCCGAACCCTTCGATTAGATTCCAGCCTGTAACTCACTCCCGGGTATCTGTTATTCTATATATAAACCCCCCGAACCCCTCGATTAGATTCCAGCCTGTAACTCACTCCCGGGTATCTGTTATTCTATATATAAACCCCCCGAACCCTTCGATTAGATTCCAGCCTGTAACTCACTCCCGGGTATCTGTTATTCTATATATAAACCCCCCGAACCCTTCGATTAGATTCCAGCCTGTAACTCACTCCCGGGTATCTGTTATTCTATATATAAACCCCCCGAACTCCTCGATTAGATTCCAGCCTGTAACTCAGTCCCAGGTATCTGTTATTCTATATATAAACCCCCCGAACCCCTCGATTAGATTCCAGCCTGAAACTCACTCCCAGGTATCTGTTATTCTATATATAAACCCCCGAACCCCTCGATTAGATTCCAGCCTGTAACTCACTCCCGGGTATCTGTTATTCTATATATAAACCCCCCGAACCCCTCGATTAGATTCCAGCCTGTAACTCACACCCGGGTATCTGTTATTCTATATATAAACCCCCCAAACCCCTCGATTAGATTCCAGCCTGTAATTTACTCCCAGGTATCTGTTATTCTTTATATAACCCCCCCGAACCCCTCGATTAGAATCCAGCCAGTAACTCACTCCCGGGTATCTGTTATTCCATATATAAACCCCCCGAACCCCTCGATTAGATTCCAAGCCTGTAACTCACTCCCGGGTATCTGTTATTCTATATATAAACCCCCCGAACCCTTCGATTAGATTCCAGCCTGTAACTCACTCCCGGGTATCTGTTATTCTATATATCAACCCCCCCGAACCCCACGATTAGATTCCAGCCTATAACTCACTCCCAGGTATCTGTTATTCTATATATAAACCCCCCGAACACCTCGATTAGATTCCAGCCTGTAACTCTCTCCCGGGTATCTGTTATTCTATATATAAACCCCCCGAACCCCTCGATTAGATCCCAGCCTTTAACTCACTCCCGGGTATACCCGGGTATATAAGTGCAGTCCACCCCACCAAATGTTGCTTTGAACACCTCCCACGGATGACCGGTAGTTTAATAGTGTTAACGGTTCAGCACGGTGTATTGAGGTTAGAATGTGCCTTCTGCTTTCAAAGTCTGCCTTGCCTAAAATTACGACCTCAGTTTGTGACTCAACCTCTCCATCTCGAACCTGATATCGAATTGAATCATATTACGGTCAGTAGGAGCGATATGTTCCCTTGACGTTAGATTGTTGGACGAATATAGGACGTGACTCATTACTGAATCAAGCATGGCCTGTTCCCCTATTGTATCATCTGCAATTTGTTCCACAATCTGTCCCCGACTCTGTGGCTGATGGTGAAACAATGTGTGAGGAGGACACAAAAGATCTGCAAAGCGACACAGACGGGCTAAGTGAGTGGGCATAAAATGTGGCAGATGGAGTATAATGTGGGAAAATGTGAGGTTATCCACTTTGGCAGAAATAATACAAAAGCAAATATTAATTATTTGGAGAAAGATCGCAAAGTGCCGCAGTACAGCGGGACCTGGGGGTTACTTGTGCGTGAAACACAAAAGGATAGTATGCAGGTACAGCAAGTGATCAGGAAGGCCAATGGTATCTTGGCCTTTATTGCAAAGGGGGATAGAGTATAAAAGCAGGGAAGTCTTGCTCCAGTTATACAGGGTATTGGTGAGGCCACACCTGGAGTACTGCGTGCAGTTTTGGTCTCCGTATTTACGAAAGGATACACTTGATTTGGAGGCTGTTCAGAGAAGGTTCACTCGGTTGATTCCGGGGGATGAGGGGGTTGACTTATGAGGAAAGGTTGAGGAGGTTGGGCCTCTACTCATTGGAATTCAGAAGAATGAGAGGTGATCTTATCGAAACGTATCAGATTATGAGGGGGGCTCGACAAGGTGGATGCAGAGAGGATGTTCCCTCTGATGGGGGAGACTAGAACTAGGGGGCACGGTCTTAGAATAAGGGGCCGCCCATTTAAAACTGAGATGAGGAGGAATTTCTTCTCTCAGAGGGTTGTAAATCTGTGGAATTCTCTGCCCCAGAGAGCTGTGGAGGCTGGGACATTGAATATATTTAAGGCGGAGATAGACAGATTTTTGAACGATAAGGGAGTGAAGGGTTATGGGGAGCGGGCGGGGAAGTGGAGCTGAGTCCATGATCGGATCAGCCATGATCGTATTAAATGGCGGAGCAGGCTCGAGGGGCCGAATGGCCGACTCCTGCTCCTATTTCTTATGTTCTTATGTTCTCGCATCGAAGCCCATCCCCCAGTACCCTAACCCTCCCATCGAAGCTCATCCCTCCCGTCCCCTAACCCTCCCATCGAAGCCCATCACCCAGTCCCCTAACCCTCCCATCGAAGCCCATCCCTCCAGTCCTCTAACCCTCCCATCGAAGCCCATCCCTCCAGTCCCCTAATCCTCACATCGAGGCCCATCCCTCTAATCCCCTAACTCCCCTATCGAAGCCCATCCCTCCCGTCCCCTAACCCTCCCATCGATGCACATCCCTCCAGTCCCCTAACCCTCCCATCGAAGCCCAACCCTCCCGTCCCCTAACCCTCCCATCGAGGCCCATCCCTCCCGTCCCCTAACTCTCCCATCGAAGCCCATCCCTCCCGTCCACGAACCCTCCCATCGAAGCCCATCCCTCCCGTCCCCTAACCCTCCCATCGAGGCCCATCCCTCCCGTACCCTAACCCTCCCATCGAAGCCCATCCCTCCCGTCCCCTAACTCTCCCATCGAGGCCCATCCCCCAGTCCCCTAACCCTCCCATCGAAGCCCATCCCTCCCGTCCCCTAACTCTCCCATCGAAGCCCATCCCTCCCGTCCCCTAACCCTCCCATCGAGGCCCATCCCTCCCGTACACTAACCCTCCCATCGAAGCCCATCCCTCCCGTCCCCTAACTCTCCCATCAAAGCCCATCCCTCCCGTCCCCTAACTCTCCCATCGAAGCCCCTCCCTCCCGTCCCCTAACTCTCCCATCGAGGCCCATCCCTCCCGTCCCCTAACCCTCCCATCGAAGCCCCTCCCTCCCGTCCCCTAACCCTCCCATCGAGGCCCATCCCTCCCGTCCCCTAACTCTCCCATCGAAGCCTATCCCTCCCATCCCCTAACTCTCCCATCGAAGCCTATCCCTCCCATCCCCTAACCCTCCCATCGAAGCCCATCCCTCCCGTCCCCTAACTCTCCCATCGAAGCAAATCCCTCCCGTCCCCTAACTCTCCCATCGAAGCCCATCCCTCCCGTCCCCTAACTCTCCCATCGAAGCCCATCCCTCCCGTCCCCTAACTCTCCCATCGAAGCCCATCCCTCCCGTCCCCTAACCCTGCCATCGAAGCCCATCTCTCCCGTCCCCTAACCCTCCCATCGAAGCCCATCCCTCTAGTCCCCTAACTCTCCCATCGAAGCCCATCCCTCCCGTCCCCTAACCCTCCCATCGAAGCCCATCCCTCTAGTCCCCTAACTCTCCCATCGAAGCCCATCCCTCCCGTTCCCTAACTCTCCCATCGAAGCCCATTCCTCCCGTCCCCTAACCCTCCCATCGAAGCCCATCCCTCCCGTCCCCTAACTCTCCCATCGAAGCCCATCCCTCCCGTCCCCTAACCCTCCCATTGAAGCCCATCCCTCCCGTTCCCTAATTCTCCCATCCAAGCCCATCCCTCCCGTCCCCTAACCCTCCCATCGAAGCCCATCCCTCCCGTCCCCTAACTCTCCCATCGAAGACCATCCCTCCCAATGCCCCTAACTCTTCCATTAAAGCCCATCCCTCCCGTCCCCTAACTCTCCCATCGAAGCCCATCCCTCCAGTCCCCTAACCCTCCCATCGAAGCCCATCCCTCCCGTCCCCTAACTCTCCCATCGAATCCCATCCCTCTCGTCCCCTAACCCTCCCATCGAAGCCCATCCCTCCCGTCCCCTAACCCTCCCATCGAAGCCCATCCCTCCCGTCCCCTAACTCTCCCATCGAAGCCCATCCCTCCCGTCCCCTAACTCGCCCATCGAAGCCCATCCCTCCATCACCCTAACCCTCCCATCGAAGCCCATCCCTCCCGTCCCCTAACTCTCCCATCGAAGCCCATCCCTCCCGTCCCCTAACTCTCCCATCGAAGCCCATCCCTCCAGTCCCCTAACTCTCCCATCGAAGCCCATCCCTCCAGTCCCCTAACCCCCCCATCGAACCCCATCCCTCCCGTCCCCTAACCCTCCCATCGAAGCCCATCCCTCCCATCTCCTAACTCTCCCATCGAAGCCCATCCCTCCAGTCCCCTAACTCTCCCATCGAAGCCCATCCCTCCCGTCCCCTAACTCTCCCATCGAAGCCCATCCCTCCCGTCCCCTAACCCTCCCATCGTAGCCCATCCCTCCCGTCCCCTAACTCTCCCATCGAAGCCCATCCCTCCCGTCCCCTAACCCTCCCATCCCCTAACTCTCCCATCGAAGCCCATCCCTCCCATCCCCTAACCCTCCCATCGAAGCCCATCCCTCCCGTACCCTAACTCTCCCATCGAAGCCCATCCCTCCCGTCCCCTAACCCCCCCATCGAAGCCCCTCCCTCCAGTACCCTAACTCTCCCATCGAAGCCCATCCCTCCCGTACCCTAACTCTCCCATCGAGGCCCATCCCTCCCGTCCCCTAACTCTCCCATCGAAGCCCATCCCTCCCGTCCCCTAACTCTCCCATCGAAGCCCATCCCTCCAGTCCCCTAACCCTCCCATCGAGGCCCATCCCTCCCGTCCCCTAACCCTCCCATCGAAGCCCATCCCTCCCGTCCCCTAACTCTCCCATCGAAGCCCATCCCTCCCGTCCCCTAACCCTCCCATCGAAGCCCATCCCTCCAGTCCCCTAACCCTCCATCGAAGCCCATCCCTCCCGTCCCCTAACCCTCCCATCGAGGCCCATCCCTCCCGTCCCCTAACCCCATCGAAGCCCATCCCTCCCGTCCCCTAACCCTCCCATCGAAGCCCATCCCTCCAGTCCCCTAACCCTCCCATCGAAGCCCATCCCTCCCGTCCCCTAAATCCCCCATCGAAGCCCATCCCTCCCGTCCCCTAACCCTCCCATCGAAGCCAATCCCTCCCGTCCCCTAACTCTCCCATCGAAGCCCATCCCTCCCGTCCCCTAACTCCCCCATCGAAGCCCATCCCTCCCGTCCCCTAACCCTCCCATCGAAGCCCATCCCTCCCATCTCCTAACACTCCCATCGAAGCCCATCCCTCCAGTCCCCTAACTCTCCCATCGAAGCCCATCCCTCCCGTCCCCTAACTCTCCCATCGAAGCCCATCCCTCCCGTCCCCTAACTCTCCCATCGAAGCCCATCCCTCCCGTCCCCTAACCCTCCCATCCCCTAACTCTCCCATCGAAGCCCATCCCTCCCATCCCCTAACCCTCCCATCGAAGCCCATCCCTCCCGTACCCTAACTCTCCCATCGAAGCCCATCCCTCCCGTCCCCTAACCCCCCCCATCGAAGCCCCTCCCTCCAGTACCCTAACTCTCCCATCGAAGCCCATCCCTCCCGTACCCTAACTCTCCCATCGAGGCCCATCCCTCCCGTCCCCTAACTCTCCCATCGAAGCCAATCCCTCCCGTCCCCTAACCCTCCCATCGAAGCCCATCCCTCCCGTCCCCTAACTCTCCCATCGAAGCCCATCCCTCCCGTCCCCTAACTCTCCCATCGAAGCCCATCCCTCCCGTCCCCTAACTCTCCCATCGAAGCCCATCCCTCCCGTCCCCTAACTCTCCCATCGAAGCCTATCCCTCCAGTCCCCTAACTCTCCCATCGAAGCCCATCCCTCCCGTCCCCTAACCCTCCCATCGAAGCCCATCCCTCCCGTCCCCTAACTCTCCCATCGAAGCCCATCCCTTCCGTCCCCTAACCCTCCCATCGAAGCCCATCCCTCCCGTCCCCTAACTCTCCCATCGAAGCCCATCCCTCCCGTCCCCTAACTCTCCCATCGAAGCCCATCCCTCCCGTCCCCTAACTCTCCCATCGAAGCCCATCCCTCCAGTCCCCGAACTCTCCCATCGAAGCCCATCCCTGCCGTCCCCTAACCCTCCCATCGAAGCCCATCCCTCCAGTCCCCTAACCCTCCATCGAAGCCCACCCCTCCCGTACCCTAACTCCCCCATCGAAGCCCATCCCTCCCGTCCCCTAACCCTCCCATCGAAGCCCCTCCCTCCCGTCCCCTAACTCTCCCATCGAAGCCCATCCCTCCAGTCCCCTAACCCTCCATCGAGGCCCATCCCTCCCGTCCCCTAACCCTCCCATCGAAGCCCATCCCTCCCGTCCCCTAACTCTCCCATCGAAGCCCATCCCTCCCGTCCCCTAACTCTCCCATCGAGGCCCATCCCTCCCGTCCCCTAACTCTCCCATCGAGGCCCATCCCTCCCGTCCCCTAACCCCATCGAAGCCCATCCCTCCCGTCCCCTAACCCTCCCATCGAAGCCCATCCCTCCAGTCCCCTAACCCTCCCATCGAAGCCCATCCCTCCCGTCCCCTAACTCCCCCATCGAAGCCCATCCCTCCCGTCCCCTAACCTTCCCATCGAAGCCAATCCCTCCCGTCCCCTAACTCTCCCATCGAAGCCCATCCCTCCCGTCCCCTAACCCTCCCATCGAAGCCCATCCCTCCCGTCCCCTAACCCTCTCATCGAAGCCCATCCCTCCCGTCCCCTAACTCTCCCATCGAAGCCCATCCCTCCCGTCCCCTAACCCTCCCATCGAGGCCCATCCCTCCCGTCCCCTAACCCTCCCGTCCCCTAACCCTCCCATCGAAGCCCATCCCTCCAGTCCCCTAACCCTCCCATCGAGGCCCATCTCGCAGTCACCTAACTCTCCCATCAAAGCCCATCCCTCCCGTCCCCTAACCCTCCCATCGAAGCCCATCCCTCCTGTCCCCTAACTCCCCCATCGAAGCCCATCCCTCCCGTCCCCTAACCCTCCCATCGAAGCCCATCCCTCCTGTCCCCTAACTCCCCCATCGAAGCCCATTAGTCCCGTCCCCTAACTCTCCCATCGAAGCCCCTCCCTCCCGTCCCCTAACCCTCCCATCGAAGCCCATCCCTCCTGTCCCCTAACTCCCCCATCGAAGCCCATTAGTCCCGTCCCCTAACTCTCCCATCGAAGCCCATCCCTCCCGTCCCCTAACCCTCCCATCGAAGCCCATCCCTCCCGTCCCCTAACTCTCCCATCGAAGCCCATCCCTCCCGTCCCCTAACCCTCCCATCGAAGCCCATCCCTCCCGTCCCCTAACCCTCCCATCGAAGCCCATCCCTCCTGTCCCCTAACTCCCCCATCGAAGCCCATTAGTCCCGTCCCCTAACTCTCCCATCGAAGCCCATCCCTCCCGTGCACTAACTCTCCCATCGAAGCCCATCCCTCCCGTGCACGAACTCTGAACAACACATTTATATAACGGCTCGAACATCGGAGAGTTATCAGACAGAAATGACAACGAGCTGTGTAACGAGATATAAAGACAGCTGACCCATAGCCCGGTGAAAGAAATCGCGTTTAAGGAGCATCTTGGAGGAGAGAGAGGGAGAGGCAGAGAGGTTTAGGGAGGTAAGTACTTGGGCAGCTGAAGGCACGGCCACCGATGGTGGAGTGATCAAAATCGTGGGATGAGCAAGAGGGCAGAGTCAGATGAGGGCAGAGATCTCAGGAGGTTACAGAGATAGGGGGGGGTGTAGGGGCTGGAGGGGGTTACAGAGATAGGGAGGGGTGTAGGGGCTGGAGGAGGTTACAGAGATAGGGAGGGGTGTAGGGGCTGGAGGGGGTTACAGAGATAGGGAAGGGCGTAGGGGCTGGAGGAGGTTACAGAGATAGGGAGGGGTGTAGGGGCTGGAGGAGGTTACAGAGATAGGGAGGGGTGTAGGGGCTGGAGGGGGTTACAGAGATAGGGAAGGGCGTAGGGGCTGGAGGAGGTTACAGAGATAGGGAGGGGTGTAGGGGCTGGAGGAGGTTACAGAGATAGGGAGGGGTGTAGGGGCTGGAGGGGGTTACAGAGATAGGGAGGGGTGTAGGGGCTGGAGGGGGTTACAGAGATAGGGAAGGGCGTAGGGGCTGGAGGAGGTTACAGAGATAGGGAGGGGTGTAGGGGCTGGAGGAGGTTACAGAGATAGGGAGGGGTGTAGGGGCTGGAGGAGGTTACAGAGATAGGGAGGGGTGTAGGGGCTGGAGGGGGTTACAGAGATAGGGAGGGGTGTAGGGGCTGGAGGGGGTTACAGAGATAGGGAGGGGTGTCGGGGCTGGAGGGGTTACAGAGATAGGGAGGGGTGTAGGGGCTGGAGGAGGTTACAGAGATAGGGAGGGGTGTAGGGGCTGGAGGTTACAGAGATAGGGAGGGGTGTAGGGGCTGGAGGATGTTACAGAGATAGGGAGGGGTGTAGGGGCTGGAGGAGGTTACAGAGATAGGGAGGGGTGTAGGGGCTGGAGGAGGTTACAGAGATAGGGAGGGGTGTAGGGGCTGGAGGAGGTTACAGAGATAGGGAGGGGTGTAGGGGCTGGAGGAGATTACAGAGATAGGGAGGGGTGTAGGGGCTGGAGGGGTTACAGAGATAGGGAGGGGTGTAGGGGCTGGAGGTGGTTGCTCTCCCCCTCACTCCCCATACCCTTTAATATCCCACCCAGTCTAATCCCACTCACTCCCCATACCCTTTAATATCCCACCCAGTCTAATCCCACTCTCCCCTCACTCCCCGTACCCTTTAATATCCCACCCAGTCTAATCCCACTCTCCCCCTCACTCCCCCCTTTATTATCCCACCCAGTCTAATCCCACTCTCCCCCTCACTCCCCCCTTTATTATCCCACCCAGTCTAATCCCACTCTCCCCTCACTCCCCATACTCTTTAATATCCCACCCAGTCTAATCCCACTCTCCCCCTCACTCCCCATACCCTTTAATATCCCACCCAGTCTAATCCCACTCTCCCCTCACTCCCCATACCCTTTAATATCCCACCCAGTCTAATCCCACTCTCCCCTCACTCCCCGTACCCTTTAATATCCCACCCAGTCTAATCCCACTCTCCCCCTCACTCCCCGTACCCTTTAATACCCCACCCAGTCTAATCCCACTCTCCCCCTCACTCCCCGTACCCTTTAATACCCCACCCAGTCTAATCCCACTCTCCCCTCACTCCCCATACCCTTTAATACCCCACCCAGTCTAATCCCACTCTCCCCTCACTCCCCATACCCTTTAATATCCCACCCAGTCTAATTCCACTCTCCCCTCACTCCCCATACTCTTTAATATCCCACCCAGTCTAATCCCACTCTCCTGCTGTACGATTCCTACATTCCAACTGTGACTACACCCCACAAGGACGTCATTGGCTGTAAAAGCGCTTTGACACGGCTGGCGAGCTATAAATCGAAGACTTCCTTGTCTTCTCTGTCCCTGAGAGAAAGAAGACACGGGAAAGAGGCTGTGATGGAGTCTGCAAGTTTTATTTCTGAGCAATGCCCGTTATTGAGTCAGCAGTTTTACAGGGTCAGGGGTCGGCGGGGTGGGGGGGGGGGTGGGGGGGGGCGGGGCCTACACAATCAAACGGAGCCTGGATTAAAGTTGGCCTCGGTCGGGTGACCTCGGTCCGTTCCGGCGGAGGGAACGTTGGCCCCTTTGTTCATTTCCTATCGCCTTGGGATGCAGCAGTTGTAATTTTCGTCACACAACCCGCTTACTTCGCTTTCCCCGGCCTTGCAACCAGATTGTTTGCACAAACCTCCCCGCTTATTGCACCTGCGGTCGTAGCCTGAAACGTAGAAAGGAAGAGTTGATTGATCTTGTAACGCTGTACAGAAATAACGGCGCTGTGAATTCGATAAAGGCTGGGAGGCTGTTGCCCCTGGGGTGGGAGTCCCGAACTGAGGGTCTTAGTCTTGGAATGAGGGCTCGAACATTTAGGACACTTAGGACTGAGATGAGGAGAAACGTCTTCACTCAATTTTTGGAATCCCCAACCCCAGAGAGCTGTGGATGCTGCCTTTCCGATGAGGCGTTAAACCGGAGCCGTTAAGTCAATCCAGAAATCCCAACCCCCCTCCCTCACGTGTTGGAGCCTCTCGAACTCACATTCCAGCTCACGGACTCTGAGCCGGAGTGACTCAAGGCGGCTACATTTGCTGCAGTTGCGGGAATTGGGGACAGTCTGCCTACAAATTCCCACACTCTGCAGTCCTGACTCTCTGCCTGCGCTGCCATTTCTTGTATTTATTGATTGATTTATTTGTTAGAAAAACAGGATTGACTTGTGATCTAGATTATATTTAGTATTCCCCATTGGATCTCTCGGTGACTGTCTGATATTTGATGGCCTCTAGTTAAGCTCTTCCTCACAAGTTGGAACATTCTCTCTCTATCCACGCTATCAAAATCTTTCATCATTTTAAAGACCTCGATTAGGTCACCCCCCCTCAGCCTTCTTTTTTTCAATTAAGGGGTACGGGAACCAAGGCGGGTAGATGGGAATTAAGTTACACAGATCAGCCTTGTTCTAATTGAAAGGCTGAACACGCTCGAGGGGCTGAATGGCCTCCTCCTGTTCCTATCAACACTGCTACAGATTGGCTACTGAGAGATGCACTGGCCTGCGACTGGATGAAGTCGTCCAAGTTGCTCTTCGGCAGCGGTGTGCTGCACCAGCACCAGGAGACCAAGCAACGCGAGCAGTGCCTTCACCATCGTCCACGGAGCCCCCGAGAGTCAGGATGAGACGGCTGGGGTGCAGGAGCTCTGTATATGGAGCCGGAGAGTAGTCTGCAGTTAATAATCACACACACACACACACACTCACGGGGCAGGTGGCGATTGGCTCCACCTTGGGCGTTCTAAAGGGACAGTGCGCTAACAAAGACCGACAGCAACTGGAACCAAGGCGTCACTGTGTCTCCCGTACAGTTTTTTATTAACAAACGGAACACCAGTCTGAGTAATGATTGAGCTGGTTAAGGTTGGGCTGTACTGCGTACAGTTAGTTATACAAGGTATTGGTGAGGCCACACCTGGAGTATTGCGTACAGTTAGTTATACAGGGTATTGGTGAGGCCACACCTGGAGTACTGCGTACAGTTAGTTATACAAGGTATTGGTGAGGCCACACCTGGAGTACTGCGTGCAGTTAGTTATACAAGGTATTGGTGAGGCCACACCTGGAGTACTGCGTACAGTTAGTTATACAAGGTATTGGTGAGGCCACACCTGGAGTACTGCGTACAGTTAGTTATACAAGGTATTGGTGAGGCCACACCTGGAGTACTGCGTGCAGTTAGTTATACAAGGTATTGGTGAGGCCACACCTGGAGTACTGCGTGCAGTTTTGCTCGCCGTATTTACGAAAGGAGATACTTGCTTTGGAGGCAGTTCAGAGAAGGTTCACTCGGTTGATTCCGGGGATGAGGGGCTTGACTTATGAGGAAAGGTTGAGGAGGTTGGGCCTCTACTCATTGGAGTTCAGAAGAATGAGAGGTGATCTTATCGAAACGTATCAGATTATGAGGGGGCTCGACAAGGTGGATGCAGAGAGGATGTTCCCACTGATGGGGGAGACTAGAACTAGGGGGCATGGTCTTAGAATAAGGGGTCGCCCATTTAAAACTGAGATGAGGAGGAATTTCTTCTCTCAGAGGGTTGTAAATCTGTGGAATTCTCTGCCCCAGAGAGCTGTGGAGGCTGGGACATTGAATATATTTAAGGTGGAGATAGACAGATTTTTGAGCGATAAGGGAGTGAAGGGTTATGGGGAGCGGGCGGGGAAGTGGAGCTGAGTCCATGATCGGATCAGCCATGGTCGTATTAAATGGTGGAGCAGGCTCGAGGGGCCGAATGGCCGACTCCTGCTCCTAGTTCTTATGTTCTTAGGGAGGTTTGCAGGGGCTGGAGGAGGTTACAGAGATAGGGAGGGGTGTAGGGGCTGGAGGAGGTTACAGAGATAGGGAGGAGTGTAGGGGCTGGAGGAGGTTACAAAGATAGGGAGGTGTGTAGGGGCTGGGGGAGGTTACAGAGATAGGGAGGGGTGTAGGGGCTGGAGGAGGTTACAGGAATAGGGAGGGGTGTAGGGGATGGATGAGGTTACAGGAATAGGGAGGGGTGTAGGGGCTGGAGGAGGTTACAGAGACAGGGAGGGGTGTAAGGGCTGGAGGAGGTTACAGAGATAGGGAGGGATGGAGGGCTGGAGGAGGTTACAGAGATAGGGAGGGGTGTAGGGGCTGGAGGTGGTTACAGAGATCGGGTAGAGGTGTAGGGGCTGGAGGAGGTTACAAAGATAGGGAGGGGTGTAGGGGCTGGGGGAGGTTACAGAGATAGGGAGGGGTGTAGGGGCTGGGGGAGGTTACAGAGATAGGGAGGGTTGTTGGGGCTGGAGGAGGTTACAGAGATAGGGAGGGGTGTAGGGGCTGGAGGAGGTGACAGAGATAGGGAGGTTTGTAGGGGCTGGAGGAGGTTACAAAGATAGGGAGGGGGTGTAGGGGCTGGAGGTGGTTACAGAGATAGAGAGGAGTGTAGGGACTGGAGGAGGTTACAGAGATAATGAGGGGTGTAGGGGCTGGAGTAGGTTACAGAGATAGGAAGGGGTGTAGGGGCTGGAGGAGGTTACAGAGATAGGGAGGGGTGTAGGGACTGAAGGAGGTTACAGAGATAGGGAGGGGTGTGGGGGCTGGAGGGGGTTACAGAGATAGGGAGGGGTGTAGGGGCTGGAGGAGGTTACAGAGATAGGGAGGGCTGTAGGGGCTGAAGGAGGTTACAGAGATAGGGAGGGGTGTAGGGGCTGGAGGAGGTTACAGAGATAGGGAGGGGTGTAGGGGCTGGAGGAGGTTACAGAGATAGGGAGGGGTGTAGGGTTGGAGGAGGTTACAGAGATAGGGAGGGTTGTAGGGTTGGAGGAGGTTACAGAGATAGGGAGGGGCGAGGCGATGGAGAGAGATGAGGACGAGGATGGGAATTTTAGAATGGGGGCCTTGGGGAAGCGGGAACCAATGAGGGTCAGCGAGTACAGGATCCGGGGTTGCTGGGTGCTCTGACAGTTCATCTCCTGGGTGCTGATGACCAGAGACAGGGAGGGGACCAGGGCCAGGGTCTCTGTCGTTGGCTGAAACTGCTGAGCTGAGCTATCGGGCGAGATGTCGTCAGCTTGGTCCAACTCACTGGCTTGCTTGGCCATTTCATCGTCATCATAGTCAATCCCTCGGAATCGAGGAAGACTTGCCTCCACTCTTAACATGAGTCCTTCGGTGGCTGAACAGTCCAATACGGGGAACCACAGTCCCTGTCACAGGTGGGACAGACAGACGTTGAGGGAAGGGGAGGGTGGGACTGGTTTGCCGCACGCTCCTTCCGCTGCCTGCGCTTGGTTTCTGCGCGCTCTCGGCGACGAGACTCGAGGTGCTCAGAGCCCTCCCGGATGCACTCCCTCCACTTAGGGGCGGACTGGTCTTTGGGCCCAGGGACTCCCAGGTGTGGGTGGGGATGTTGCACTTTATATCAGGGAGGCTTTGAGGGTGGTCCCTTGTAACGTTCCCTCTGCCCACCTTTGACCCGTTTGCCCGTGAAGGAGTCCCGAGTAGAGCGCTTGCTTTGGGGAGTCTCGTGTCTGGGGGGGACATGCGGACAATGTGGCCCTGCCCAGCGGAGCTGGTCGAGTGTGGTCAGTGCTTCGATGCTGGGGATGTTGGGCCTGGTCGAGGACGCTAACGTTGGTGCGTCTGTCCTCCCGGGGGGATTTGCAGGATCTTGCGGAGACAGCGTTGGTGGTATTTCTCCAGCGACTTGAGGTGTCTACTGTACATGGTCCATGTCTCTGAGCCATACAGGAGGGCGGGTATCACCACAGCCCTGTAGACCATGAGCTGGGGGTGAGGTACCTACTGTACATGGTCCTTGTCTCTGAGCCACACAGGAGGGCGGGTATCACTACAACCCTGTGGACCATGAGCTGGGGGTGAGGTACCTACTGTACATGGTCCGTGTCTCTGAGCCACACAGGAGGGTGGGTATCACTACAGCCCTGTAGACCATGAGCTGGGGGTGAGATACCTACTGTACATGGTCCGTGTCTCTGAGCCACACAGGAGGATGGGTATCACTACAGCCCTGTGGACCATGAGCTGGGTGGTGGATTTGAGGGGCCTGGTCTTCAAACACTCTCTTCCTCAGGCGGCCGAAGGCTGCACTGGCGCACTGGAGGCGGTGTTGTATCTCGTCGCCAATGTCGGCTCTTGTTGATAAGAGGCTCCCGAGGTACGGGAAATGGTCCACGTTGTCCAGGGCCGGGCCGTGGATCTTGATGACTGGGGGGCAGTGCTGTGTGGTGAGGACAGGCTGGTGGAGGACCTGTGTCTCACGGATGTTTAGTGTAAGGCCCGTGCTTTCGTATGGCTCAGTGAAGATGTTGACTTTGACTTGGAGTTCAGCCTCTGTATGGGCGAAGACGCAGGCATTGTCCACGTACTGTAGCCCGTTAAGAGTCAAGCACGTTGCTGTGGGTCTGGAGTCACACATAGGCCAGGCCGGGTAAGGACGGCCAATTTCCTTCCTTGTGGGATGTGAACTCATGTCTCTGGAATATTGGACATCGTTGACCAGAAACTTAACTGCACCAGCCACATAAATACCGTGGCCACAAGAGCGGGTCAGAGGCTGGATACTCTGTGGCCGGTGTCTCACCTCCTGACTCCCCAAAGCCTTTCCACCATCTACAAGGCACAAGTCAGGAGTGTGAGGGAACACTCCCCACTTGCCTGGATGAGTTGCAGCTCCAACAAACACTCGAGAAGCTCGACACCGTCCAGGACAAAGCAGCCCCGCTCGATCGGCAGTTCAGAGAAGGTTCACTCGGTTGATCCCGGGGATGAGGGGGTTGACTTATGAGGATAGGTTGAGGAGGTTGGGCCTCTACTCATCGGAGTTCAGAAGAATGAGAGGCGATCTTATCGAATTGTATAAGATAATGAGGGGGCTCGACAAGGTGGATGCAGAAAGGATGTTTCCACTCATAGAAACATAGAAACATAGAAAATAGGTGCAGGAGTAGGCCATTCGGCCCTTCGAGCCTGCACCACCATTCAATAAGATCATGGCTGATCATGCAACTTCAGTACCCCATTCCTGCTTTCTCTCCATACCCCTTGATCCCTTTAGCCGTAAGGCCCACATCTAACTCCCTTTTGAATATATCTAACGAACTGGCCCCAACAACTTTCTGTGGTAGAGAATTCCACAGATTCACAATTCTCCTGAGTGAAGAAGTTTCTCCTCATCTCGGTCCTAAATGGCTTACCCCTTATCCTTAGACTGTGACCCCTGGTTCTGGACTTCCCCAACATCGGGAACATTCTTCCCGCATCTAATCTGTCCCGTCCCGTCAGAATTTTATATGTTTCTATGAGATCCCCTCTCATCCTTCTAAACTCCAGTGAATACAAGCCCAGTTGATCCAGTCTTTCATCATATGTCAGTCCTGCCATCCCGGGAATCAGTCTGGCGAACCTTCGCTGCACTCCCTCAATAGCAAGAATGTCCTTCCTCAGATTAGGAGACCAAAACTGAACACAATACTCCAGGTGTGGCCTCACCAAGGCCCTGTACAACTGCAGTAACACCTCCCTACTCCTAAACTCAAATCCCCTCGCTATGAAGGCCAACATACCATTTGCCTTCTTCACCGCCTGCTGTACCTGCATGCCAACTTTCAATGACTGATGTACCATGACACCCAGGTCTCGTTGCACCTCCCCTTTTCCTAATCTGTTACCATTCAGATAATATTCTACCTTCCTGTTTTTGCCCCCGGAGTGGATAACCTCACATTTATCCACATTATACGGCATCTGCCAGGTATTTGCCCACTCACCTAACCTGTCCAAGTCACCCTGCAGCCTCTTAGCATCCTCCTCACAGCTCACACCGCCGCCCAGCTTAGTGTCATCTGCAAACTTGGAGATATTACACTCAATTCCTTCGTCTAAATCATTGATGTATATTGTAAATAGCTGGTTTCCCAGCACTGAGCCCTGTGGGACTCCACTAGTCACTGCCTGCCATTCTGAAAAGGACCCGTTTATCCCGACTCTCTGCTTCTTGTCTGCCGACCAGTTCTCTATCCACGTCAGTACATTACCCCCAATCCCAAGTTCGGACATCAGAACATAAGAATTAGGAGCAGGAGTCGGCCATTCGGCCCCTCGAGTCTGCTCCGACATTCAATGAGACCAAGGCTGATCTTTGACCTCAACTCCATTTGTGGTGGGAAAACTAGCTGTGAAAAGGTGAAACCTATAAGATACTGAGGGGGCTCGACAAGGTGGATGCAGAGAGGATGTTCCCACTGATGGGGGGAATCTAGAACTAGGGGGCATGGTCCTCTGAATAAGGGGCCGCCCATTTAGAACTGAGATGAGGAGGAATTTCTTCTCTCGGAGGGTTGTAAATCTGTGGAATTCTCTGCCCCAGAGAGCTGTGGAGGCTGGGACATTGAATATATTTAAGGTGGAGATAGACAGATTTTTGAGCGATAAGGGAGTGAAGGGTTATGGGGAGCGGGCGGGGAAGTGGAGCTGAGTCCATGATCGGATCAGCCACGATCGTATTAAATGGCGGAGCAGGCTCGAGGGGCCGTATGGCCCACTCCTGCTCCTATTCCTTATGTTCTTGTCCACCACCTTCAACACTCACTCCCTCCACCACCGGCGCACCGTGGCTGCAGTGTGTACCATCCACAAGATGCACCGCGGCAACGCGCCAAGGCTTCTTCGACAGCAAACCCGCGACCTCGACCGCCCAGAAGGTCAAGGGCAGCAGGTCCATGGGAACACCACCATCTCCACGTTCCTCTCCGAGTCTCAAGTTCTCAGTGCAACTTCACAGGAGCTGGTCTAACCAACATCGCAGTGAGTCAAAGAGAAAAACAGGATGTTGCCGGGGAGGAAGTACGAATCGCGGTGTGAATGAGCTGCCCAGTGAGATACTTCCTGCACAGTTACTCATCCTCCCTCCCTCGCTGAGAAAGACCATCATCCAAGGTGGGAGTGCTGGCATCATGGTCTACACTGCCCCGTCAAACACTCCCAGAGCAGGTACAGGGGGTTAGATACAGAGTAAAGCTCCCTCGACACTGTCCCATCAAACACTCCCAGGGCAGCTACAGGGGGTTAGATACAGAGTAAAGCTCCCTCTACACTGTCCCATCAAACACTCCCAGGGCAGGTACAGCACAGGGTTAGATACAGAGTAAAGCTCCCTCTACACTGTCCCATCACACACTCCCAGGGCAGGTACAGGGGGTTAGATACAGAGTAAAGCTCCCTCTACACTGTCCCATCAAACACTCCCAGGGCAGGTACAGGGAGTTAGATACAGAGTAAAGCTCCCCCTACACTGCCCCATCAAACACTCCCAGGGCAGGTACAGGGGGTTAGATACAGAGTAAAGCTCCCTCTACACTGTCCCATCAAACACTCCCAGGACAGCTACAGGGGGTTAGATACAGAGTAAAGCTCCCTCCACACTGTCCCATCAAACACTCCCAGGGCAGGTACAGCACGGGGTTAGATACAGAGTAAAGCTCCCTCTACACTGTCCCATCAAACACTCCCAGGGCAGGTACAGGGGGTTAGATACAGAGTAAAGCTCCCTCTACACTGTCCCATCAAACACTCCCAGGGCAGGTACAGGGGGTTAGATACAGAGTAAAGCTCCCTCTACACTGCCCCATCAAACACTCCCAGGGCAGGTACAGGGGGTTAGATACAGAGTAAAGCTCCCTCTACACTGTCCCATCAAACACTCCCAGGGCAGGTACAGCACGGGTTAGATACAGAGTAAAGCCCCCTCTACACTGTCCCATCAAACACTCCCAGGGCAGGTACAGGGGGTTAGATACAGAGTAAAGCCCCCTCTACACTGTCCCCATCAAACACTCCCAGGGCAGGTACAGGGGGTTAGATACAGAGTAAAGCTCCCTCTACACTGTCCCATCAAACACTCCCAGGGCAGGTACAGGGGGTTAGATACAGAGTAAAGCTCCCTCTACACTGTCCCATCAAACACTCCCAGGACAGGTACAGGGGGTTAGATACAGAGTAAAGCCCCCTCTACACTGTCCCATCAAACACTCCCAGGGCAGGTACAGGGGGTTAGATACAGAGTAAAGCTCCCTCTACACTATCCCATCAAACACTCCCAGGGCAGGTACAGGGGGTTAGATACAGAGTAAAGCTCCCCCTACACTGTCCCATCAAACACTCCCAGGGCAGTTACAGGGGGTTAGATACAGAGTAAAGCTCCCTCTACACTGTCCCATCAAACACTCCCAGGGCAGGTACAGGGGGTTAGATACAGAGTAAAGCCCCCTCTACACTGTCCCATCAAACACTCCCAGGGCAGGCACAGGGGGTTAGATACAGAGTAAAGCTCCCTCTACACTGTCCCATCAAACACTCCCAGGACAGGTACAGGGGGTTAGATACAGAGTAAAGCCCCCTCTACACTGTCCCATCAAACACTCCCAGGGCAGGTACAGGGGGTTAGATACAGAGTAAAGCTCCCTCCACACTGTCCCATCAAACACTCCCAGGGCAGGTACAGCACGGGGTTAGATACAGAGTAAAGCTCCCTCTACACTGTCCCATCAAACACTCCCAGGGCAGGTACAGGGGGTTAGATACAGAGTAAAGCTCCCTCTACACTGTCCCATCAAACACTCCCAGGGCAGGTACAGGGGGTTAGATACAGAGTAAAGCTCCCTCTACACTGCCCCATCAAACACTCCCAGGGCAGGTACAGGGGGTTAGATACAGAGTAAAGCTCCCTCTACACTGTCCCATCAAACACTCCCAGGGCAGGTACAGCACGGGTTAGATACAGAGTAAAGCCCCCTCTACACTGTCCCATCAAACACTCCCAGGGCAGGTACAGGGGGTTAGATACAGAGTAAAGCCCCCTCTACACTGTCCCCATCAAACACTCCCAGGGCAGGTACAGGGGGTTAGATACAGAGTAAAGCTCCCTCTACACTGTCCCATCAAACACTCCCAGGGCAGGTACAGGGGGTTAGATACAGAGTAAAGCTCCCTCTACACTGTCCCATCAAACACTCCCAGGACAGGTACAGGGGGTTAGATACAGAGTAAAGCCCCCTCTACACTGTCCCATCAAACACTCCCAGGGCAGGTACAGGGGGTTAGATACAGAGTAAAGCTCCCTCTACACTATCCCATCAAACACTCCCAGGGCAGGTACAGGGGGTTAGATACAGAGTAAAGCTCCCCCTACACTGTCCCATCAAACACTCCCAGGGCAGGTACAGCACGGGGTTAGATACAGAGTAAAGCTCCCTCTACACTGTCCCATCAAACACTCCCAGGGCAGGTACAGGGGGTTAGATACAGAGTAAAGCTCCCTCTACACTGTCCCATCAAACACTCCCAGGGCAGGTACAGGGGGTTAGATACAGAGTAAAGCTCCCTCTACACTGCCCCATCAAACACTCCCAGGGCAGGTACAGGGGGTTAGATACAGAGTAAAGCTCCCTCTACACTGTCCCATCAAACACTCCCAGGGCAGGTACAGCACGGGTTAGATACAGAGTAAAGCCCCCTCTACACTGTCCCATCAAACACTCCCAGGGCAGGTACAGGGGGTTAGATACAGAGTAAAGCCCCCTCTACACTGTCCCCATCAAACACTCCCAGGGCAGGTACAGGGGGTTAGATACAGAGTAAAGCTCCCTCTACACTGTCCCATCAAACACTCCCAGGGCAGGTACAGGGGATTAGATACAGAGTAAAGCTCCCTCTACACTGTCCCATCAAACACTCCCAGGACAGGTACAGGGGGTTAGATACAGAGTAAAGCCCCCTCTACACTGTCCCATCAAACACTCCCAGGGCAGGTACAGGGGGTTAGATACAGAGTAAAGCTCCCTCTACACTATCCCATCAAACACTCCCAGGGCAGGTACAGGGGGTTAGATACAGAGTAAAGCTCCCCCTACACTGTCCCATCAAACACTCCCAGGGCAGTTACAGGGGGTTAGATACAGAGTAAAGCTCCCTCTACACTGTCCCATCAAACACTCCCAGGGCAGGTACAGGGGGTTAGATACAGAGTAAAGCCCCCTCTACACTGTCCCATCAAACACTCCCAGGGCAGGCACAGGGGGTTAGATACAGAGTAAAGCTCCCTCTACACTGTCCCATCAAACACTCCCAGGACAGGTACAGGGGGTTAGATACAGAGTAAAGCCCCCTCTACACTGTCCCATCAAACACTCCCAGGGCAGGTACAGGGGGTTAGATACAGAGTAAAGCTCCCTCCACACTGTCCCATCAAACACTCCCAGGGCAGGTACAGCACGGGGTTAGATACAGAGTAAAGCTCCCTCTACACTGTCCCATCAAACACTCCCAGGGCAGGTACAGGGGGTTAGATACAGAGTAAAGCTCCCTCTACACTGTCCCATCAAACACTCCCAGGGCAGGTACAGGGGGTTAGATACAGAGTAAAGCTCCCTCTACACTGCCCCATCAAACACTCCCAGGGCAGGTACAGGGGGTTAGATACAGAGTAAAGCTCCCTCTACACTGTCCCATCAAACACTCCCAGGGCAGGTACAGCACGGGTTAGATACAGAGTAAAGCCCCCTCTACACTGTCCCATCAAACACTCCCAGGGCAGGTACAGGGGGTTAGATACAGAGTAAAGCCCCCTCTACACTGTCCCCATCAAACACTCCCAGGGCAGGTACAGGGGGTTAGATACAGAGTAAAGCTCCCTCTACACTGTCCCATCAAACACTCCCAGGGCAGGTACAGGGGGTTAGATACAGAGTAAAGCTCCCTCTACACTGTCCCATCAAACACTCCCAGGACAGGTACAGGGGGTTAGATACAGAGTAAAGCCCCCTCTACACTGTCCCATCAAACACTCCCAGGGCAGGTACAGGGGGTTAGATACAGAGTAAAGCTCCCTCTACACTATCCCATCAAACACTCCCAGGGCAGGTACAGGGGGTTAGATACAGAGTAAAGCTCCCCCTACACTGTCCCATCAAACACTCCCAGGGCAGGTACAGGGGGTTAGATACAGAGTAAAGCTCCCTCTACACTGTCCCATCAAACACTCCCAGGACAGGTACAGGGGGTTAGATACAGAGTAAAGCTCCCTCTACACTGTCCCATCAAACACTCCCAGGGCAGGTACAGGGGGTTAGATACAGAGTAAAGCTCCCTCTACACTGTCCCATCAAACACTCCCAGGACAGGTACAGGGGGTTAGATACAGAGTAAAGCCCCCTCTACACTGTCCCATCAAACACTCCCAGGGCAGGTACAGGGGGTTAGATACAGAGTAAAGCTCCCTCTACACTATCCCATCAAACACTCCCAGGGCAGGTACAGGGGGTTAGATACAGAGTAAAGCTCCCCCTACACTGTCCCATCAAACACTCCCAGGGCAGTTACAGGGGGTTAGATACAGAGTAAAGCTCCCTCTACACTGTCCCATCAAACACTCCCAGGGCAGGTACAGGGGGTTAGATACAGAGTAAAGCCCCCTCTACACTGTCCCATCAAACACTCCCAGGGCAGGCACAGGGGGTTAGATACAGAGTAAAGCTCCCTCTACACTGTCCCATCAAACACTCCCAGGGCAGGTACAGGGGGTTAGATACAGAGTAAAGCCCCCTCTACACTGTCCCATCAAACACTCCCAGGGCAGGTACAGGGGGTTAGATACAGAGTAAAGCTCCCTCCACACTGTCCCATCAAACACTCCCAGGGCAGGTACAGCACGGGGTTAGATACAGAGTAAAGCTCCCTCTACACTGTCCCATCAAACACTCCCAGGGCAGGTACAGGGGGTTAGATACAGAGTAAAGCTCCCTCTACACTGTCCCATCAAACACTCCCAGGGCAGGTACAGGGGGTTAGATACAGAGTAAAGCTCCCTCTACACTGCCCCATCAAACACTCCCAGGGCAGGTACAGGGGGTTAGATACAGAGTAAAGCTCCCTCTACACTGTCCCATCAAACACTCCCAGGGCAGGTACAGCACGGGTTAGATACAGAGTAAAGCCCCCTCTACACTGTCCCATCAAACACTCCCAGGGCAGGTACAGGGGGTTAGATACAGAGTAAAGCCCCCTCTACACTGTCCCCATCAAACACTCCCAGGGCAGGTACAGGGGGTTAGATACAGAGTAAAGCTCCCTCTACACTGTCCCATCAAACACTCCCAGGGCAGGTACAGGGGGTTAGATACAGAGTAAAGCTCCCTCTACACTGTCCCATCAAACACTCCCAGGACAGGTACAGGGGGTTAGATACAGAGTAAAGCCCCCTCTACACTGTCCCATCAAACACTCCCAGGGCAGGTACAGGGGGTTAGATACAGAGTAAAGCTCCCTCTACACTATCCCATCAAACACTCCCAGGGCAGGTACAGGGGGTTAGATACAGAGTAAAGCTCCCCCTACACTGTCCCATCAAACACTCCCAGGGCAGGTACAGGGGGTTAGATACAGAGTAAAGCTCCCTCTACACTGTCCCATCAAACACTCCCAGGACAGGTACAGCACGGGGTTAGATACAGAGTAAAGCTCCCTCTACACTGTCCCATCAAACACTCCCAGGGCAGGTACAGGGGGTTAGATACAGAGTAAAGCTCCCTCTACACTGTCCCATCAAACACTCCCAGGGCAGGTACAGGGGGTTAGATACAGAGTAAAGCCCCCTCTACACTGTCCCATCAAACACTCCCAGGGCAGGTACAGGGGGTTAGATACAGAGTAAAGCCCCCTCTACACTGTCCCATCAAACACTCCCAGGGCAGGTACAGGGGGTTAGATACAGAGTAAAGCCCCCTCTACACTGTCCCATCAAACACTCCCAGGGCAGGTACAGGGGGTTAGATACAGAGTAAAGCCCCCTCTACACTGTCCCATCAAACACTCCCAGGGCAGGTACAGGGGGTTAGATACAGAGTAAAGCTCCCTCTACACTGTCCCATCAAACACTCCCAGGGCAGGTACAGGGGGTTAGATACAGAGTAAAGCCCCCTCTACACTGTCCCATCAAACACTCCCAGGGCAGGTACAGGGGGTTAGATACAGAGTAAAGCCCCCTCTACACTGTCCCAAGGTGATATCTGAGAAGGGCGCCCCCTAGTGTTTACAGCTGCCATGTTGTTTCTTGTGGGGGTGCAGTGCCACCTGTGGCCGGGCTTGGAACCACAGGCGTTTTGTCCCCTCTCAGTCTGGTCCCTGACCAGTGAAGGACTGACTGCTGTGTTGCCCGCTGACCGTCCCGACCAAAAGGTCAGTCTTCGGGTGAAGCGGGGTTGGAGGTCGCGGAGGCGGGCACCGGCGATTGGGTCCTGGCGTCAATTTGTGCGCCCGTCCTCGAGAGCGGGTGTAACCGCCGGGCGGATGAAGAGGCAACGTACGGGGTTACTCCGGGGCTGTGAGAGGCCGAATGGCCTGGGGGGCGGAGCAGGCCACCGGGGGCTGGGAACGGCCGGGCCGTTCCGCTGCAGCGCCCCCATCTGGCGGGATGGTGCAATGGTACCGTGACAGGTTGACATGGGAAATTTCATAGGAATATCGGAGTGTAGGGTTGCAGGTACATAGCGTTAGCGGAGTCTGGGTTTGTTTTCCATCTATGTAATGTCTCCCGAGGTATATTTACAGTTTATGGGATGTCGATAGGTCTTTATTTACAGCATATTGTGTGTTGGATTTTGGGGTGTGGGTATAGATATCACCAGTGTTGTATCTGTGTCTATGGGATTGCAATAGGGCTGTGTCTACAATCTATAGGGTGTCTATAGGGTTTTATGTACATTATATGGTGTATATAAGGTTGTATCTGTGATCTATAGGGGCTCTGTCTACAATCTATAGGGGCTGTGTCTACAATCTATAGGGTGTCTATAGGGTTTTATGTACACTATATGGTGTATATAAGGTTGTATCTGTGATCTATAGGGGTTGTATCTGTGATCTATAGGGGTTGTGTCTACAATCTATGGGGTGCCTATAGGGTTTTATGTACACTATATGGTGTATATAAGGTTGTATCTGTGATCTATAGGGGTTATTCCTACAATCTATAGGGGTTGTGTCTACAATCTATAGGGTGTCTATCGGGTTTATGTATACTATATGGTGCATATAAGGTTGTATCTGTGATCTATAGGGGGTGTGTCTGCAATCTATAGGGGTTGTGCCTACAATCTATGGGGTGCCTATAGGGTTTTATGTACACTATATGGTGTATATAAGGTTGTATCTGTGATCTATAGGGGTTATTCCTACAATCTATAGGGGTTGTGCCTACAATCTATAGGGTTTCTATAGCTGTATCTGTAATCTATGGGACATATAGGGTCGTATCTGCAATATATAACGTGCATACAGGGTTGCATCTACAATCTATAGGTTGTCTGTACAGTTTTATCTGCATATAGAGTTTCATTCACAATCCATAGGGTTTCATTCACAATCCATAGGGTTTCATTCACAATCTATAGAGTTTTATTTGGAAGAAAGAAAGACTTGCATTTATATAGTGCCTTTCACGATCACCGGACGTCTCAAAGCACTTTACAGCCAATGAAGTACTTTTGGAGTGTAGTCACTGTTGCATTGTGGGAAATGCTAATTTGCGCACAGCAAGCTCCCACACACAGCGATGTGATAATGACCCAGATAATCTGTTTTTGTTAATGTTGATTGAGGGATAAATATTGGCCCCAGGACACCGGGGAGAACTCCCCCTGCTCTTCTTCGAAATAGTGGCCCCGGGATCTTTTACATCCACCTGAGAGGGCAGACAGGGCCTCGGTTTAACGTCTCATCTGAAAGACGACACCTCCGACAGTGCGGCACTCCCTCAGTACTGCCCCTCCGACAGTGCGGCACTCCCTCAGTACCGCCCCTCCGACAGTGCGGCACTCCCTCAGTACCGCCCCTCCGACAGTGCGGCACTCCCTCAGTACTGCCCCTCCGACAGTGCGGCGCTCCCTCAGTACTGCCCCTCCGACAGTGCGGCGCTCCCTCAGTACTGCCCCTCCGACAGTGCGGCACTCCCTCAGTACTGCCCCTCCGACAGTGCGGCGCTCCCTCAGTACTGCCCCTCCGACAGTGCGGCGCTCCCTCAGTACTGCCCTTCCGACAGTGCGACGCTCCCTCAGTACTGCCCCTCCGACAGTGCGGCGCTCCCTCAGTACTGCCCTTCCGACAGTGCGACGCTCCCTCAGTACTGCCCCTCCGACAGTGCGGCACTCCCTCAGTACTGCCCCTCCGACAGTGCGGCGCTCCCTCAGCACCGCCCCTCCGACAGTGCGGCACTCCCTCAGTACTGCCCCTCCGACAGTGCGGCGCTCCCTCAGTAACCCCCCTCCGACAGTACGACACTCCCTTAGTACTGCCCCTCCGACAGTGCGGCGCTCCCTCAGCACCGCCCCTCCGACAGTGCGGCACTCCCTCAGTACTGCCCCTCCGACAGTGCGGCGCTCCCTCAGTAACCCCCCTCCGACAGTACGACACTCCCTCAGTACTGCCCCTCCGACAGTGCGGCACTCCCTCAGTACTGCCCCACCGACAGTGCGGCGCTCCCTCAGTACTGCGCTGGGAGTATCAGCCGAGATTTATGTGCTGAAGTGGGCCTTGAACCCACAACCTTCTGACTCCGAGGCGAGTGGCTGCCCCCTGAGCCACAGCTGACACTTTATTTTACAATCTATTAAGAATCTATAGGGTTTAATTTAGAATCACAGACATTTACAGCACAGAAGGAGGCCATTCGGCCCATCGTGTTCCCGGGATGGCAGGACTGACATATGAGGAGAGACTGGATCAACTGGGCTTGTATCCACTGGAGTTCAGAAGAATGAGAGGGGATCTCATAGAAACATATAAGATTCTGACTGGACTGGACAGGTTAGATGTGGGTACATAAGAAATATAAGAATTAGGAACATGAGTGGACCATCTAGCCCCTCGAGCCTGCTCCGCCATTCAACAAGATCATGGCTGATCTGGCCATGGACTCAGCTCCACTTACCCGCCCGCTCCCCGTAACCCTTAATTCCCTTATTGGTTAAAAATCTATCTCTCTGTGACTTGAATACATTCAATGAGCTAGCCTCAACTGCTTCCCTGGGCAGAGAATTCCACAGATTCACAACCCTCTGGGAGAAGAAATTCCTTCTCAACTCGGTTTTAAATTGGCTCCCCCGTATTTTGAGGCTGTGCCCCCCTAGTTCTAGTCTCCCCGACCAGTGGAAACAACCTCTCTGCCTCGATCTTGTCTCTCCCTTTCATTATTTTAAATGTTTCTATAAGATCACCCCTCATCCTTCTGATCTCCAACGAGTAAAGACCCAGTCTACTCAATCTATCATCATAAGGTAGATTGTTCCCGATGTTGGGGAAGTCCAGAACCAGGGGTCACAGTCTAAGGATAAGGGGTGAGCCATTTAGGACCGAGATGAGGAGAAACTTCTTCACCCAGAGAATTGTGAACCTGTGGAATTCTCTACCACAGAGAGTTGTTGAGGCCAGTTCGTTAGATATATTCAAAAGGGAGTTAGATGTGGCCCTTACGGCTAAAGGGATCAAGGGGTATGGAGAGAAAGCAGGAATGGGGTACTGAAGTTGCATGATCAGCCATTGATCTTATTGAATGGTGGTGCAGGCTCGAAGGGCCGAATGGCCTACTCCTGCACCTATTTTCTATGTTTCTATGTTTCTATATATAGGGGTTTGGTCACAGTCTTCAGGGCGTATTTACAATCTATAGGGTTTATGTACTATATATAGGGTTTATTTACAATATATAGGGGTTTATTTACTATATATAAGGTTTATTTACTATATATAGGGGTTTATTCGCAATATATAGGGTTTATTTACTATATATAGGGTTTATTTACAATATATAGGGGTTTATTTACTATATATAGGGGTTTATTTACTATATATAGGGTTCATTTGCAATATATAGGGGTTTATTCACAATATATAGGGTTGGTTTACTATATATAGGGGTTTATTTACAATATATAGGGTTTATTTACTATATATAGAGGTTTATTTACTATATATAGGGGTTTATTTACAATGTATAGAGGTTTATTTACTATATATAGGGGTTTATTTACTATATATAGGTTTCATTTACTATATATAGGGTTTATTTACAATATATAGGGGTTATTTACTATATATAGGGTTTATTTACTATATATAGGGTTTATTTACAATATATAGGGGTTTATTCACAATATATAGGGTTGATTTACTATATTTAGGGGTTTATTTACAATATATAGGGTTTATTTACTATATATAGAGGTTTATTTACTATATATAGGGGTTTATTTACAATGTATAGAGGTTTATTTACTATATATAGGGGTTTGTTTACTATATATAGGGTTTATTTACAATATATAGGTTATTCACAATATATAGGGTTTATTTACTATATATAGGGGTTTATTTACAATTTATAGGGGTTTATTTACTATATATAGGGGTTTATTTCCAATATATAGGGTTTATGTACAATATATAGGGGTTTATTTACTATATATAGGAGTTATTTACAATATATAGGGTTTATTTACTATATATAGGGTTTATTTACTATATATAGGGGTTTATTTCCAATATATAGGGTTTATTTACAATATATAGAGGTTTATTCACAATATATAGGGTTTATTTACAATATATAGGGTTTATTTACTATATATAGTGTTTATTTACAATGTATAGGGGTTTATTTACTATATATAGGGGTTTATTTCCAATATATAGGGTTTATTTACAATATATAGGGGTTTATCTACTATATATAGGTTTTATTTACTATATATAGGGTTTATTTAAAATGAATAGGGTTTATTTATTATATATAGGGTTTATTTACAATATATAGGGGTTTATTCACAATATATAGGGTTTATTTACTATATATAGGGGTTGTTTACAATATATAGGGGTTATTTACTATATATAGGGGTTGTTTACAATATATAGGGTTTATTTACTATATATAGGGTTTATTTACAATATATAGGGGTTTATTTACTATATATAGGGGTTTATTTCCAATATATAGGGTTTATTTACAATATATAGGGGTTTATTTACTATATATAGGGTTTATTTACAATATATAGGGTTTATTTACTATATAGGGGTTTATTTACTATATATAGGGGTTTATTTCCAATATATAGGGTTTATTTACAATATATAGGAGTTTATTTACTATATATAGGTTTTATTTACTATATATAGGGTTTATTTACAATATATAGTGGTTATTTACAATATATAGGGTTTATTTACTATATATAGGGGTTATTTACAATATATAGGGGGTTATTCACAATATATAGGGTTTATTTACTATATATAGGGGGTTATTTACAATATATAGGGTTTATTTACTATATATAGAGGTTTATTTACTATATATAGGGGTTTATTTACTATATATAGGGGTTTATTTACAACATATAGGGTTTATTTACTATATATAGGGGTTTATTTACTATATATAGGGGTTTATTTACAACATATAGGGTTTATTTACAATATATAGGGGTTTATTTACTATATATAGGTTTTATTTACTATATATAGGGGTTTATTTACTATATATAGGGTTTATTTACAATATATAGGGGTTTATTTACTATATATAGGGTTTATTTACAATATATAGGGTTTATTTACTATATATAGGGTTTATTTACAATATATAGGGGGGTATTTACAACATATAGGGTTTATTTACAATATATAGGGTTTATTTACTATATATAGGGGTTTATTTACAATATATAGGGGTTTATTTACAATATATAGGGTTTATTTACTATATATAGGGGTTTATTTACAATATATAGGGGTTTATTTACAATATATAGGGTTTATTTACTATATATAGGGGTTTATTTACTATATATAGGTTTTATTTACTATATATAGGGGTTTATTTACAATATATAGGGTTTATTTACTATATATAGGGGTTTATTTACAATATATAGGGGTTTATTTACAATATATAGGGTTTATTTACTATATATAGGGGTTTATTTACTATATATAGGGGTTTATTTACAATATATAGGGGTTTATTTACAATATATAGGGTTTATTTACTATATATAGGGGTTTATTTACAATATATAGGGGTTTATTTACAATATATAGGGGGTTATTTACAACATATAGGGTTTATTTACAATATATAGGGTTTATTTACAATATATAGGGGTTTATTTACAATATATAGGGGTTTATTTACAATATATAGGGGGTTATTTACAACATATAGGGTTTATTTACAATATATAGGGTTTATTTACAATATATAGGGTTTATTTACAATATATAGGGGTTTATTTACTATATATAGGGTTTATTTACTATATATAGGGGTTTATTTACAATATATAGGGTTTATTTACTATATATAGGGTTTATTTACAATATATAGGGGTTTATTTACAATATATAGGGTTTATTTACTATATATAGGGTTTATTTACAATATATAGGGGTTTATTTACAATATATAGGGGTTTATTTACAATATATAGGGTTTATTTACAATATATAGGGTTTATTTACAATATATAGGGGTTTATTTACTATATATAGGGTTTATTTACTATATATAGGGGTTTATTTACAATATATAGGGTTTATTTACAATATATGGGGTTATTTACAATATATAGGGGTTTATTTACAATATATAGGGGTTTATTTACTATATATAGGGTTTATTTACAATATATGGGGTTATTTACAATATATAGGGGTTTATTTACAATATATAGGGTTTATTTACAATATATAGGGTTTATTTACTATATATAGGGGTTTATTTACAATATATAGGGTTTATTTACAATATATAGGGGTTTATTTACTATATATAGGGTTTATTTACTATATATAGGGTTTATTTACTATATATAGGGTTTATTTACAATCTGAGTCAGTGTGGGTCTCGTTATATTTTATATTTTTATTTATTATTTGCAATGTTTTTTTTTAACTCCCCCGGAACTTTTCTCCGGGCCGGAACCTTTGTCCGAGGGTGTGTGTCGGGGGGAACTTCCGGCGGCGGGGGTGGGGGAAGAGAGAGCGGTGCGGACCGGACGGAGGCCGAGAGGCGGCGGCGAGCGCGGCAGCGAGAGCGGAGCGCGAGAGAGGCGGGAGAGCCAATCCGGAGCGGCCCCCGGGGTCCTAGCGCCCGGGGTCAGTCACTGAGAACAATGGGAGAGGGGGAGGCCGCGGGGTCCTAGTGCCCTCCGGCCTCAGTCACTGTATTAGTGTGTGTTTACAATGGTGTGTGAACAATGGGCATAGGGAACCCCCCACACCCCAGGGTCAGTCACTGAGAACAATGGGAGAGAGGGGGAGGCCGCGGGGTCCTAGTGCCCTCCGGCCTCAGTCACTGTATTAGTGTGTGTTTACAATGGTGTGTGAACAATGGGCATAGGGAGCCCCCACACCCCAGGGTCAGTCACTGAGAACAATGGGAGAGAGGGAGGCCGCGGGGTCCTAGTGCCCTCCGGCCTCAGTCACTGTATTAGTGTGTGTTTACAATGGTGTGTGAACAATGGATATAGGGAGCCCCCACACCCCAGGGTCAGTGGGAGAGAGGGAGGCCGCGGGGTCCTAGTGCCCTCCGGCCTCAGTCACTGCATTAGTGTGTGTTTACAATGGTGTGTGAACAATGGGCATAGGGAACCCCCCACACCCCAGGGTCAGTCACTGAGAACAATGGGAGAGAGGGAGGCCGCGGGGTCCTAGTGCCCCCGGGGTCAGTCACTGTATTAGTGTGTGTTTACAATGGTGTGTGAACAATGGGCATAGGGAGCCCCCACACCCCAGGGTCAGTCACTGAGAACAATGGGAGAGAGGGAGGCCGCGGGGTCCTAGTGCCCTCCGACCTCAGTCACTGTATTAGTGTGTGTTTACAATGGTGTGTGAACAATGGGCATAGGGAACCCCCCACACCCCAGGGTCAGTCACTGAGAACAATGGGAGAGAGGGAGGCCGCGGGGTCCTAGTGCCCCCAGGGTCAGTCACTGAGGCCAATGGGAGAGGGGGAGGCCGCGGGGTCCTAGTGCCCCCAGGGTCAGTCACTGAGGCCAATGGGAGGGGGGAGGCCGCGGGGTCCTAGTGCCCTGCGGCCTCAGTCACTGTATTAGTGTGTGTTTACAATGGTGTGTGAACAATGGGCATAGGGAACCCCCCACACCCCAGGGTCAGTCACTGAGGCCAATGGGAGAGAGGGAGGCCGCGGGGTCCTAGTGCCCCCAGGGTCAGTCACTGAGGCCAATGGGAGAGGGGGAGGCCGTGGGGTCCTAGTGCCCCCGGGGTCAGTCACTGAGAACAATGGGAGAGAGGGGGAGGCCGCGGGGTCCTAGTGCCCTCCGGCCTCAGTCACTGTATTAGTGTGTGTTTACAATGGTGTGTGAACAATGGGCATAGGGAGCCCCCACACCCCAGGGTCAGTCACTGAGGCCAATGGGAGAGAGGGAGGCCGCGGGGTCCTAGTGACCTCCGGCCTCAGTCACTGTATTAGTGTGTGTTTACAATGGTGTGTGAACAATGGGCATAGGGAGCCCCCACACCCCAGGGTCATTGGGTGAGAACAGTGGGAGAGAGGGAGGCCGCGAGGTCCTAGTGCCCCCAGGGTCAGTCACTGAGAACAATGGGAGAGAGGGGGCGGCCGCGGGGTCCTAGTGCCCTCCGGCCTCAGTCACTGTATTAGTGTGTGTTTACAATGGTGTGTGAACAATGGGCATAGGGAGCCCCCACACCCCAGGGTCAGTCACTGAGAACAATGGGAGAGAGGGAGGCCGCGTGGTCCTAGTGCCCCCGGGGTCAGTCACTGTGTCTTAGTGTGTGTTTACAATGGTGTGTGAACAATGGTCATAGGGAGCCCCCACACCCCAGGGTCAGTGGGTGAGAACAGTGGGAGAGAGGGAGGCCGCGGGGTCCTCGTGCCCCCGGGGTCAGTCACTGTGACCAATGGGAGAGGGGGAGGCTGCGGGGTCCTAGTGCTCCGGTGTCAGTCACTGTGTGTTTGTGTGTGTGATAACAATGGTGTGTGAACAATGGGGTTAGGGAGCCCCCACCCAGGGTCAGTCATTGACAACAATGGGAGTGAGGGAGCCCCCAGGGTCCTAGTGCCCGAGGTCAGTGTGTGTGAACAATGGGAGTGAGGGGACTCCCCGGGGTCCTAGTGCCCGGTTAGTGAGAGAGAGGGAGCACTCGGGGTCCTAGTGCCCGGTTAGTGAGAGAAAGGGTGCTCCCAGGGTCCTAGTGCCCGGTTAGTGAGGGGGAGGGCGCTCCCAGGGTCCTAGTGCCCGGTTAGTGAGAGAAAGGGCGCTCCCAGGGTCCGAGTGCCTGGTTAGTGACCGAGAGGGCGCTCCCAGGGTCCTAGTGCCTGGTTAGTGACCGAGAGGGCGCTCCCAGGGTCCTAGTGCCCGGTTAGTGAGGGAGAGGGCGCTCCCAGGGTCCTAGTGCCCGGTTAGTGAGGGAGAGGGCGCTTCCAGGGTCCTAGTGCCCAGTTAGTGAGGGAGAGGGTGCTCCCAGGGTCCTAGTGCCCGGTTAGTGAGGGAGCGAGAGGGAGACGGGGGTGAATGAGAGAGGGGGAGGAGAGTGAAGGGGGGAGGTTGGAGAGAGAGATGGAAGGGGGTGGAGAGGGAGGCGGGGGAGGGGGAGGGGAGCGCTCCTACTGCCTGGCACTAGAGAGACAGGGGGTGGGGGGCTGAGGGGGAAGGTTGGAGATAGGGAGGGATGGGGAGGGGATCCGAGAGCGTACAGCGTGTGGGCCTGCATTTGTATCGGGAGAGAGAGAAGACATATATAGATCTATATGGAGAGGGTTACATAGAGGGGCACATCGTAGAGGGAGTGAGAGGGCTAACAAGGCGAGGGAATATACATTAAATGGTAGGACACTGAGAGGTGTAGAGGAACAGAGAGACCTTGGAGTGCAGGTCCACAGATCCCTGAAGGTAGCAGGCCAGGTAGATCAGGTGGTTAAGAAGACACACGGGATACTTGCCTTTATTAGCCGGGGCAGGAATACAAGAGCAGGGAGGTTATGCTTGGACTGTATAAAACACTGGGTTAGGCCACAGCTGGAGTACTGCGTGCAGTTCTGGTCACCACATTACAGGAAAGATGTGATTGCACTGGAGAGGGTGCAGAGGAGATTTACCAGGATGTTGCACTGGAGAGGGTACAGAGGAGATTTACCAGGATGTTGCACTGGAGAGGGTACAGAGGAGATTTACCAGGATGTTGCACTGGAGAGGGTACAGAGGAGATTTACCAGGATGTTGCACTGGAGAGGGTACAGAGGAGATTTATCAGGATGTTGCACTGGAGAGGGTGCAGAGGAGATTTACCAGGATGTTGCACTGGAGAGGGTGCAGAGGAGATTTACCAGGATGTTGCACTGGAGAGGGTGCAGAGGAGATTTACCAGGATGTTGCACTGGAGAGGGTGCAGAGGAGATTTACCAGGATGTTGCACTGGAGAGGGTACAGAGGAGATTTACCAGGATGTTGCACTGGAGAGGGTGCAGAGGAGATTTACCAGGATGTTGCACTGGAGAGGGTACAGAGGAGATTTACTAGGATGTTGCACTGGAGAGGGTACAGAGGAGATTTACCAGGTTGTTGCACCGGAGAGGGTACAGAGGAGATTTACCAGGATGTTGCACTGGAGAGGGTACAGAGGAGATTTACCAGGATGTTGCACTGGAGAGGGTACAGAGGAGATTGACCAGGATGTTGCACTGGAGAGGGTGCAGAGGAGATTTACCAGGATGTTGCACTGGAGAGGGTACAGAGGAGATTTACCAGGATGTTGCACTGGAGAGGGTACAGAGGAGATTTACCAGGATGTTGCACTGGAGAGGATACAGAGGAGATTTACCAGGATGTTGCACTGGAGAGGGTACAGAGGAGATTTACCAGCATGTTGCCGGGACTGGAGAATTTTGGCGACGAGGAAAGATTGGATAGGCTGGGGTTTGTTTTCCTTGGAACAGAGGAGGCTGAGGGGAGACCTGATTGAGGTGTATAAAATGATGAGGGGGCCTGGATAGAGTGGATAGGACGGACCTGTTTCCCCTTGGCAGAGGGGTCAACAACCAGGGGGCTTAGAGTTAAAGTAATTGGGGGGGAGGTTTAGAGGGGATTTGAGGGGAAATGTCTTCACCCAGAGGGCGGTGGGGGTCTGGGGCAGGGTCTGGAACTCACGGCCTGAAAGGGGGGTAGAGGCAGAAACCCTCACCACATTTGGATGTGCCCCTGAAGTGCCGTAAGCGACAGGGCTACGGACCCAGAGCGGGAAAGTGGGATTAGGCCGGGGTAGCTCTTGGTCGGCCGGGGCGGACACGATGGGCCGAATGGCCTCCGTCCGCGCTGTAAACTTCGAGGGCTCTCCATGGAGATGTAGGCCGGGGATGGAGCCTGGGTCTATCCTGCGTGGGGGTGGGGGGGGGCGCATTGCGGCCGGTCTCGGGTCACCCTTGTTTGCCTTGTTCGGACACCCCTCCCCCTCACTCTCCGTCTCTCTCCCTCCCCCCCCCCCGCAGGTTCGAGCAGGAGACGAGAGGAGGTGGGGTTGAGGCGATGACCTCGGAAGGCCAAGGGGCGTCGTCGGGGCCGCCGGGCCCGGAGCCCGCCGAGGAGGGGGGCGGAGCGGGCGCGGGGGGCCGCCCCCTCAAGCAGCAGCGCCGCCGGGGGCCCTACAACTGTTCCGAGTGTGGCGCCACCTTCCCCTCGCTGGCCCGGGTCAGCGCCCACGCCCGCGGCGCCCACCACCACCATCGCCGGCAGCAGCAGCCGGCGAAGAGCCAGGCCAAGGCGGCCGGCAACAGGGAGAAAACGGAAAAGATGGCCGCCGACAACAAGGACAAGATGGCCGCCGACAAGGACAAGATGGCCGCCAAGGGTGTCAAAATGGCCGACGGGGACAAAATGGCCGGCACGGACAAGATGGCCGCCGATGGTGTCAAAATGGCCGACGGGGACAAAATGGCCGGCACGGACAAGATGGCCGCCGATGGTGTCAAAATGGCCGACGGGGACAAAATGGCCGACAAGGACAAGATGGCCGCCGATGGTGACAAAATGGCCGGCTGTGACAAAATGGCCGCCGATGGTGACAAAATGGCCGGCTGTGACAAAATGGCCGGCTGTGACAAAATGGCCGCCGGCTGTGACCAACCTGAGGGCGACAACGATGCCACGCCCTCCGCTGGCCCCCCGCGGCGCTTCCCCTGCCCGCTGTGCCCCAAGGCCTACCACACGGCGGGCGAGCTGCGGGCCCACGGCCGCTCGCACACGGGCGAGAAGCCCTTTGGCTGCGCCGACTGCGGCAAGACGTTCGCCCGGGCCATCTGCCTGCGGGTGCACGAGAGCCGGGCCCACGGCGAGGGGGGCGGGGGCGGTGGCGGGGCCTGCCGCTGCGCCCACTGCGGCCAGGCCTGCGCCACGCCGGCCAAGCTGCGGGTCCACGAGCGCCGGCACACGGGCGAGCGGCCCTACCCCTGCCCCGAGTGCGGCAAGGCCTTCGCCGACCCCTCGGTGTGCCGCAAGCACCGGCGGGCCCACGCCGGCCACCGGCCCCACGCCTGCGGGCAGTGCGGGCGGGCCTACGCCGAGCTCAAGGACCTGCGCAGCCACCAGCGGCAGCAGCACACGGGCGAGCGGCCCTACCTGTGCGCGCACTGCGGCAAGGCCTTCGCCCGCTCCTCCTCGCTGGCCTGCCACCAGCGCATCCACGCCGCCGACAAGCCCCACCGCTGCCCCGACTGCGGCAAGGGCTTCACCCAGCGCTCCTCCTGGCGCAATCACCGGCGCACGCACTCCGGCGAGCGCCCGTACCTGTGCGCGGCCTGCGGGCGCCTCTTCGCTGACCCGTCCTCGTTCCGCCGCCACCAGCGCTGCCACGCCGGCCTGCGGCCCCACGCCTGCGACCGCTGCCCCAAGGCCTTCCGGCAGCCGGCAGACCTGGCCCTCCACCGGCGCACCCACACCGGCGAGCGGCCCCACCCCTGCCCCGACTGCGGCAAGGCCTTCGCCGCCTCCTGGGACCTCAAGCGCCACCGCCTCTCCGCCCACACGGCCCAGCGGCCCCACCCCTGCCCCGACTGC
Source organism: Pristiophorus japonicus (assembly GCF_044704955.1). Classification (NCBI taxonomy): domain Eukaryota; kingdom Metazoa; phylum Chordata; class Chondrichthyes; family Pristiophoridae; genus Pristiophorus; species Pristiophorus japonicus. The sequence continues at coordinate 186,202 of NW_027254586.1, forward strand.
GGCAAGGCCTTCGCCGAGCGGGCCGGCCTCACCAAGCACCGGCGCACGCACACCGGCGAGCGCCCCTACCACTGCGGCCGCTGCGGTAAGGCGTTCGTGGTCTCCTCCAGCCTGCGCAAGCACGAGCGGGCGCACGCCCGGGAGCCCTGCCCGCTCTGCCCCGCCGTGCTGGAGGGCCGGGCCGCCCTGCGCCGCCACCAGCGGGCACACCCGCCGACACCCCCCGCCGGGGCGCCCGACGCCGACGTCGCTGCCGCCCTGGCCCCTGCCGCCCCGCCGCTGCCCGCCCCCCGCCGCCACCCCTGCCCCCGCTGCGGCAAGGCCTTCGCCGGCCGCTCGGGGCTCCGCCGACACCAGCGCACCCACCCCGAGCCCCCCCCGGCCCCGCCCAGCGAGGGGGAGGAGGGGGAGGGGGAGGGGGAGGGGGCGGCGGGGGAGGGGGCGTCGCCAGAGGCAGCGGCGGGCGGGCAGTTCCTGGCCCAGCCCGAGGTCAAGCTGGAGCCGGTCGAGCCGTAGGCCGGGAGCCCCCCCACCCCCGCCCCACCGAGTCTCCTCCTCATCCTCACTCCTCCGTCATCAGTGCCCTCATCCTCCTCCTCCGTTATCCGTCATCCGTGTCCTCCTTCCTCCGTGTCCCTCTCCTCCTCCATCTCCTCCTCCTCCATCTCCTCATCCTCCATCTCCTCTCCTCTCCCCTCTCCTCTCCTCCCCCCCCCCTCTCCTCCCCTCTCCCCTCTCCTCTCCTCTCCTCCCCCCTCTCCTCCCCCTCCTCTCCTCCCTCCCTCTCCTCATCCTCCATCTCCTCTCCTCCCCCCCTCTCCTCCCACTCCTCTCCTCCCTCCCTCTCCTCATCCTCCCCTCCATCTTCTCATCCTCCCCTCCATCTCCTCTCCTCCACCTCCTTTCCTCCCCCTCCTCCTCTCCCTCCCTCTCCTCATCCTCCATCTCCTCTCCTCATCCTCAATCTCCTCCCCCCCTCCTCTCCTCCCCCCCTCTCCTCCCCCTCCTCTCCTCCCTCCCTCTCCTCATCCTCCCCTCCTCTCCTCCCTCCCTCTCCTCATCCTCCCCCTCCTCTCCTCCCTCCCTCTCCTCCATCCTCCATCTCCTCTCCTCCCCCTCCTCTCCTCCCCCCCTCTCCTCCCCCTCCTCTCCTCCCCCCTCTCCTCCCCCTCCTCTCCTCCCTCCCTCTCCTCATCCTCCCCCTCCTCTCCTCCTTCCCTCTCCTCATCCTCCCCCTCCTCTCCTCCCTCCCTCTCCTCATCCGCCATCTCCTCTCCTCCCCCTCCCCTCATCCTCCCC